>NC_089792.1:33525098-33815098 GCF_040412425.1 Macrobrachium rosenbergii | reverse complement strand
TTCCAGCTCCAAGAGGCCTTCTCCTAACGGCCTCTCTACCCTGAAGGCAACCCAGCACCCACAAGGACATGCTGCCATGCAACTAAAAGAAGGAACAGCATCACTCATTTGTTTTATGAAGCATATGCAAATTACAAAGGTAAGTCTGGAAAGCAAGGGAATCTGCCTGGTACCTGTTACCTTTATCTTTTTCTCTCGAACTTACTCACATTTAATTACTGTGTTCATTTCTATTCTCAAGTCCAGTGTAAACACACGTCTTGGGTGTTCCCCTGAAGACTGTGAAGTAGAGTAAAAGTTCTCCATTGGCAGAAGCAAAATTAATGTAATGCTCCCTCCTGACTCTTGCCTAATTTACATAGATGTGTGAGAGTAATTAGTGCAGTGTGTTAATCAGACGTCTCTCTGCTCCTGCATGAGTGATGTCCCGTTTTACTATTCTCAAGTGTATGTCTATCCTGACCCCAGATTGCTGGGAATTGAATCATTAGAAACTATGTTGCTTGTCAGCATTAATTACTCAGGGAGTAGATTCTCAGTTACTATTAATGTGCCCTCTTGCAAGTGGGTTATTTTCATTTTGAATTATTAAGTGGTGTCCTGGTGTTATTTATGCTGTTAATTTACCCTGTAAATTTGTAATTAAAGTAATTGTAAGGTACTAGGATTCTCACTTGCATGACCTTACCCATTCTTTTCAATGTTCTTTTCCCATTTACGTCACTGTGGCCATTAGCAAGGCCATAGACATATACAGTGCATATATATAATATAGTGCATATATATATATATATATATATATATATATATATATATATATATATATATATATATATATATATATATATATATATATATATATATATATATATATATATATATATATATATAATAATATATATATGTGTGTGTAAACTGTATTAGCCACAATACCCTCTTCTCGACTTCTTCTCGTGGTCAGGTCGGCAACATGACCTCATTGTGATTATGGTAACACGGGTTCGTTCCCGCTACCGGACATCACAACCACTTCAAATTTCTTGCACATGGATCTCAAGGCTTTGTAGTGACAAGAGTATCCAAAAAAAGTGCGAAGAATTCGAGAAGATAAGAGGGCATTGTGGCTATTGCAATTGGATATGTATCTGGTAAAAAGTGACCAGTAGATTCTACACACACACACACACACATATGTATATATATATATATATATATATATATATATATATATATATATATATATATATATATATATATATATATATATATACATACACACACACACACACACACATATATATATATATATATATATATATATATAGTGAACCCCTCGTTTATCATGGTAGATAGGTTCCAGAACTGGCGCGATAGCTGAAAATCCGCAAGTAGGGACACCATATTTACAGTATTTATTTAACATGTATTCAGACTTTTAAAACCCTCCCTTTACATAGTACTGTTAACAAACCACCCTTTACAGTAATGTACAGATATCCAATAATTACAGTACACAGGCACAAATGATAAGCAATAAAACAGTAAAACATAAAAAAATAGAAAGATTGTTATGGTGCGTACTGTACAATTGTACAGTATTTTACTCACCACGATAGAGTTGGAAGTTACAATAAAGCCCTCCTCGTATGTACATACTGTTAACAAACCACCCTTTAATGTACAGAACACTTAATGCATGTACAGTACCCTAATCTAAAACAGGCACTAATATTAAAATGTTAGAATATTAAAGTATACAGTATAAAGAAATAAAGATTGTTACTGTACCCACCATGAAAGAAGTTGAAGAAAAACTTGAATGATGATGGCGATGAATTTGCTGCACAGTAGAAATGATGATGATGAAGCTGATGATGTCTTCTACTGTGCAGCCAATGATTGTATTTTACGTCTCTTCAGACTGAGGTGTCTTTTCCTGGGACACCTCTTCAACTTCTTCCTGGGACACTTCTTCAATTTCTTCCGAAGGCATAGTAGCAGGAGGAACTGGCTCTTTTTTGCGAGGCTGGAAGAACATTGTGATCGGAAGTTGCTGCCGCTGCTTCTTTTTCGATCGAAGAGCATCCTGTAGGGAGTCATGTCTTCATCGATTTTGTTGCAGAACTGCAGAGAACGAACCATATCCTCGTCCCATTCTTGTGACAATTCTTTCAGCTCCTTCGCTAGGTTGCAGAGCTTGGCAAGCCGTTCTAATGTTAAGCCTGTTTCTTCAACAACTTCTTGGGTCTCTTCCTGTGGTTCATTTTCTTCCTCACTGGCTGATTTTGTCAGGTCTTCGAGGTCTGCGTCAGTTAGCGGCTGGGAATGGCAGTCCAACAACTCGTCAACGTCTTCCGTCGTCATGTCGCCAAACCCGTCACCTCCAATTATCGCAGCCAACTGCACAGATTTCCATACTGCAGTGTTGAATCTCGGCAGGCGTAAATCCCTCGTCGTCGTAAACAATCTCGGACCACAACTTCCTCCAGCTCGCGTTAACGGTAGCAGGTTTCATTTCTTGCAGTGCCTTCTGGATGTTCTGAAGGCACGTGGCAATTGTGTACTGCTGCCAGTACGCCTTCAAATTGAATGTTTCATCCTCATCTTCTTGGGCGGCATCCACACACGCAACGAGGTCCGCCAAGGTATTCTTCGTGTAGAGGGCCTTGAACGCCCAGATAACCCCCAGGTCCATCGGTTAAATTAAGGACGTTGTGTTGGGTGGCAGGAACTCAACCTGAATGCCCTCATGCAAAAGATCAGTCGCGTGTCCACCAGCGTTATCCAACAGGAGAAGGATCTTAAATGGCAAGCCCTTCTCTAAGAGATATTTACTGACTTGTGGGATAAAACACTGGTGGAACCAGTTGGAGGTCAGCATCTTCGTAATCCATGCTTTTGGATTATGCATCCAATACACGGGAAGGAGATTCTTATTTTTATTTTTCAAAGCACGAGGGTTTTTCAACTTATAAATAAGCCCTGGCTTTAGCAAAAATCCCGCAGCATTGCCACACATCACGAGGGTAACACGATCTTTGAATGCTTTAAAGCCAGAGGCTTTGGCTTCTTCTTTGAACAGGAAAGTTCGCGATGGGATTCTCTTCCAAAACAAACCCGTCTCATCCATATTAAAGACTTGTTCGGGCTTGTATCCACCTTCAGCGATAATATTCTTGAACGTCTCATTCGCGTAAGTTTCAGCAGCGACCGTGTCAGCGGAAGCAGCCTCGCCATGCAGGGAAACGCTTTTCAGGCCGAAGCGTTTCTGAAACTTGGCGAACCATCCTTTGCTGGCGGTAAAACGTCGTGTCTGAGGCTGGGAATCAGTGGATGTCCCTGCTTGAGGTTCATCTACATCATCTTCGTCATCTTCCTCTTCTTCTTCAGCGTGGTCGCCATCATCTTGAGGTTCCTTTGCCGCGAAATTCTCATACAACCTCAAAGCCTTGGTTCGGATGATGTTCGTATCCAAGGCTATTTTCTTCTTCCGGCAGTCGGCAATCCAGATTGACAAAGCACCTTCCATACAGATGATCGTTTTATTACGAGCCGTAACAACTCGCTTTGCTGACTTGCTAAAGGTGATGGCAGCCGTCTTCCTAATCTTCGCCTCATCCTTCTTAATGTAGCGAACAGTGGATGCGTTCACTCCAAAATGGCGGGCCACGGCCGCGTAACTTCTCCCTTCCTTCAACATATCGAGAAGTGTCACCTTCTCAGCAATCGTCATCATTTTCCGTTGGCGTTTAGGCTCAGTACCAGCCTTAGCAGAAGCAGAACGCTTGGGAGCCATTGTAGGGGTTAAACAAAGTTAAAAAAAAAGTTCAACTTCAAACACACACTGTCACGCACAGCACTGGTAATGTAAACAGCATCTATCTACCGAGAGAGCGGGAAACGAAGTGGCCGCGAGAAGATGCTGCGGGTCAGAGACAAGGGAAGCTGCTGCGGGTCGGAGAAACGGTCAAAACACCAATCACAGGCGAGATTACAAAACTTGGGAGCTGATTCGTCATCTATCACCAATGGAACCAATCACAGCCCATCTTACATGCTAGTTTCAAATTCAAATATACTTTACGCTATTTTATGCTTTTTTTGTTGTAGTAGTATAGGTTTATTCGAGATGTGATTTTTGCAACAAACAATATTATTGGATGCAGTAAAAAGATTCATGGAAAAGATGCACATTCATTACATTTGTATTTTATAATTAGTATATATGTAGCCATCAGCAGCCTTACACCATTCAAATATGACAATGTCAGACTGCATCTGATTAGCGTTTCATGTTCAGTTTAATTTTACTAGTACTATAATGAATTATCGTATGATCACATTCTCTTTTTGTTTAATTTCATTTTGTACTAAATTATATGTCATAATGCAATGAACCAACAGTACTAGCAGATATTAATAATTATTAATGGAATTAATGAAATATTTGGGTCTTCATATATCGCGACTATTTTTGAAATTTCCGGAAAATCCGCTATATATTTTCTCTTATAATATACATACGTAATGGAAAAAATCTGCGAAGTCGTGAATCATGATAGTCGAACCGCCGAAGTAGGGTTCATTGTAGGTTCACTGTATATATATATATATATATATATATATATATATATATATATATATATATATATATATATATATATATATATATATATATATATATATATATAAAATTTAAAATTTAAAAGAAACCAAAAGTGACACTGTAAAAAGTTCTGTATAAACCTATGATTTCTGACTGACTGATTTAAACTTGATATTCTCCATTTCAATGTTACATGCGATGCATGAGGACAAAATCAGATTTGAAATTTCCAAGTTGTATCGACCTCTTTGAACAATGTTACTTTGCCCGTTACTTCTGCATCTGCTACTGTCATATATATGATTTATATGCATAAAATATTTTGATTGTATTTTTCTATTTAACAAGGAATGTTGTGAAACTGAACATCTACAACACTGACAGTGGGTGAATACAAAAATAATATGCAAAGTATCTTTTGAGGAGTACAACTGTTGGAAGGAGGTGACCCGAAATGATCTAAGCTTCGTAAATCTAGCCCCCCCCTCTCTCTCTCTCTTTAATGATATTAAAAATATCCTATTTACATATTTTTAAGTTCTTCAAGCTACAACAAATTTAACAATGGATGCAGACAACAACAACAAAAACAACAACAATAATAATCATTATCATAACAATCATACCATGTGCACTGGATGTAAGCAAGTGTACATTTGTCTACTGATTTTATAGAAGCGATTAGCCGTTGTTTTGTACTCGCGTTCTGATACCGCCACGTTAAAAATCTAATGATCATTTCATCCAAATCTGTGTGCGTGTGTTTTTGAGTTTTGCTATTCATTTGGCATGGCATACAAAAACTGACGAATTCCTTACACCATCCAAAACCTGTAGTTAGTTACTTGAGCTCAGGCTGTTGTTTAACATAAGTTAAAACACTGGAGCAAATATGCGATACACAAAGCAAGGGAGAACAAAGTAAACAGACATAAACTTATACAATTGCTCACAGAAGTGCACTCTGCATGTGACTGACAAATCAAGTGAGAATATTTGCACGTGAATGTAATTATTTTCACTAAAAAATTAATGACAAAATATATATGCTATCTTTCATGGCGTAGTGAAAATTGTGAATTTCAATGACTATATTCTCAATCCACGTGTCAACTAAATGCAACTTGCACTTCCATGAACAATCATACAACACATGCCTGTCTGTTTACTCCTTTTCTCTCCATTGCATTATGCATCGCTATTTTACTACAGTTTTGGTGACGTTACTCTCCAATAATTAAAAGCGATTAATATAAGGGTGCATATCATCAGTAAATACAGGGTGTTACATATTTTCCCAAAGTTTTAACCACTGACCTACAGTAGCCAAAGTGCAAATAGTGCGTGACAGGTTGGACAGTGGAAGGAGTTCGTAAATTTTCATATGCCATACTGATGAAAAAACAGTATCGTTGTAATAACTTTCATGAATCCTGAAAACATGAAAATTCTGATGAAACATTTATTAGAGATAATGTAGATATACAAAAATGCAGTACAAAATCAGCAGACATACGCACAAATGCACTGACATGCAGTGTATACAGTACTTTTTCTTATTTCATAATAAATAATTCTACTTGTATCACTGCACTCATTACTGAGTTTAACAACTGCAAGGACCCTCCTAGAACCTGACAACGAAATAATGCTACATAACAAGAGAGGATGACAATAATAGATTTTCACATAATTTCTACACTGTTTCTGGAGTCTTGCTTTGGGTCTTTTTTGCTTAAGGATTTCGTTACTTATCATTGTCTATTAAGCTGAGGTACCTGTGCAACGAGCTTGCAGAGAAAAAGTAAAAATTATTTTCAAACACAAAATTTTTATTTTCCATATCAACCCATTACGCCTACTTATAATTTGGTGTTCCCGCCTACCACCCTCATTAATAACTTGCAACCTATTGGTCACACAACGCTGGAATGAAGCCATTAGTTGCTGGACCTCCACGGATCCATTTGTCCAAGTGCTAGGTTACTGTCTCACTACCATTTTCTCTGTGTTAAGTATCACAAAGTTAGGTTTATTACAAATAATGGGGTTGTAAGAAAAAGTTTGGGTTATAAAAAATTATTTTTCTAGTGAAAAAAAATTTTATGCTTACATCATAGATGTATGGCTAATGAATTTTAGAATTTTCTTATATTTCACAACAATGATTAAACTTTTTACAAACAATACTCTTAAATGAAACACAGGAACATCTGACAAGAGCTACCAGGCCAGTGTCATAAACCCATGACCAATAACAAAACTAACATGAGAGTGCAGAAACCAGAATTATATATAAATCCTGAGAGGAAAAAGAATCTAGTCAGTTCTAAAAACCAAAGTGATGTTTACTTGTCAAAAACTCCTTTTTAGGAATAAAGTACTTAGATTTTTCAAGAATATGGCATGCATGCATGATCAGTTAACATGAATATTAAATTATGCTCAAACCATATGTCAAATTATTAGACTTGTTAATGAGAAAAATTAAAGTACCACATCTAATTAATCAACTACCCAAAGTTTGTGTGAGAATCTTATAAAGTAATATAATGTAATAATAGTCAGTTATACTTACTGGAACCCATACAACATAAGGATGTATCTCATTACAGTCAGGCTTATTGGTACATAACAATGCCATTGTTGTATATGACACGATGAAGATAGTTGCCACGCAGGAAACCAACAAGGCAAGCCGGCCTCCCATTAGGTTGGATCCGCTTTTGTCGTCGATGATTCCATACTGTGTGAGGCCCTGATACAACAAGCAAAACACCATGCCATACAAAAGGCTGCAAAAACATGGCATATCTCAAATTTTGGATGGAGAAGCACAAACAACACCAAATAATGCTGCGACATTATTCCTACACTCCAAAGCACTTAAAAATTCTACCAACACATTAAAGTTCGTCCATTTACTTGAGATTATCATTAACACCTGAACCTATCTTACAGGGCAATTCAAAGTGTGTCACTGTCATTATTCCACTAACGGAGGTATTATACAGTACATCAAGCCAGTGCTGCAAAAGGTTATCTCCAGTAACTTAGTGACATCAGTAAAAAAATATACGCTACAGTTGGAACACAAAACTAGGGTATTCCAGTTGTATTTCCTCATTCATCATAGCTATTATTTCATATGAGGGCATCACAGCCTACAATCACAGATCCAATGGATTAGTACGTAGCAATGCAGGCAAATATCTCTAGTCGTATATATAATTTTAGATGTTCCAGCAAAACCGTAAAACCAGGGATTTCACGAAACCCCTGAAATTTTCAGGGAATTCGTGAAATCACCAATTCACTTAGGGACATTTGATCACCGAGGGGCTTGTAATAACACGGCGAAACAGTGATTCCTCTACACTGTTTCACCGTGTTTAGGATCAAATATCCCTAAATGCATATGATCACATTTGATCCCTGAGGGTCTGGTACTAAACAAGGCAAAACAGTGTAGATGAATCACTGTTTTGCTGTGTTTAGTACTAGCCCCTTGGGGATCAAATGCTCCTAAGTGAATTGGTGATTTCACAATTCCCTGAAAATTTCAGAGATTTTGTGAAATACCTAGTTTTACAATCTTACTGTAACACACACACACACACATATATATATATATATATATATATATATATATATATATATATATATATATATATATATATATATATATATATATATATATATAACAGGTAGTGCTCGAGTTACGATAATTCGACTTACGATAATTCGCTTTTACAATGGTGTTAGCAATTAATATCGATACGACAATATTTTGAAAATACGTATTTTTAAATTTCGCGGGTGACTGGCGCAGGCAACAATGTACAATCAGGCAGCATACAATACGTTGGCCCGAGAGGCAAGAATAGGTACATTAAGTCAATGAGCTGACCTCACTTGCTCTCGTTGTGTCAGAAGTTAAAATAGGTCAGTGTTCTTTTGCAATTTATATGTTTGTAAATACAGGTAGTGCACGAGTGACGATAATTCGTCTTACGATAATTCAAGTTTACGATGGAGTTAGCAATTAATACCGGTACGACAATATTTAGAAAATATTTTTAAATTTCGAGCGGGCACAGGCAACAGCGTACACTACAGTTGCCGTACAATCAGGCAGCAAGAGAGACCATCTGAAACAAGTCCATTGCTGTGCACTGAAAGGGGTAGTCCGGGGGCTGTGTGAGGCTCATCGCTTCTGTAGGTAGTGAAGGTGCATGCATGTTGCACAAAATACAGGTTGATCTGTGGTGTTGTAAGTCACTTTCCATACCTGGCCAGTAAATGCAGTGCCAGGCCATTTGCAACATGGAGTCAAGGCCTTGATGACCAGCATGCAAGTTACTTGCCACTTGTTGGAGATTTTCATGGATACATAAACGGGCACATCCCTGATCATATGTGTACGTAATTAAATTGCTGGCAATGGCCAAGCGGTCACTGACGCTGTAGAATTGGCATAGACATGCTATTTCTTGCGACTTCTGTAAGGTGCCAGTCTCCAGCTAATATCTTAGCTGTTAAGAACTGATATATTGGATCATCGATTGCTGCCCTCTTGATGGTCTCTTCATACATGATGTGTCCGTCTTGGTCTAGGACTTCAGTGGCAGTGGAAACTACCGCTATTGTTAGGTCTTCGTCCAGCTCGGTGTCGTCTGCATCAGGTGTTGTCCTAAGGGCAGGGAACTGTGACAGGAAGTCGGCAGCGCAGCTCCTTTTTCCTGGCAGGTACTTAACACTGAATTTGAACTGTAGGGATTTTTCCTTCAGTCTCAACAACCTAAGGTTAGCTACGTCTCTCAGGGCCTTATTACCTAGAAACTTGATGAGTGGGCAGTGGTCCATGACAATAGTGAGGTTCAGGCATTCTAATAGGAAGAACCTAGCCTTTTTAAGGCACCAAACTACTGCTAGAGCCTCCCCTTCCATGGCTGCTTATCCTGCCTCGGCAGGTGTTAAGATAATGGCTACCACATAAAGCAATCCTCCATCACTCTTGCAGCAGAAGGGGTACTCAGCTGAAATGCATAAGAAATATTGCTGGTGGATGATGACACCTACCCCTTGCTTACTCCAGTCTGTAATTGCTCCTGGAGGGTGGGCTTCATCATAGTATGCAAGGCTTTCTTTGGTCAGCTGGCATATGGGATCCTGTGCTTGTTCAAATCTTGTCTGTAGTTGATCATCCCAATAGACAAGTTTCCCTGCTTTTTCTCCAAAAGTTCTCTAATAGGAGCCATGACAAGAAATGGTGCCAACTGGTTAACAAAACCGTGCCATGACCTGATGCCAATGGTAGTTGGCTTTACTGGCATGGGGAAGTTCTTGATGGCTGCTAAGCTGTCTTCTGTGGGTTTATAGTAGTAACATCTTAAATGAAAGCCCATGAAATCTACTTCTCTTCTGCAAAATTGAAATTTTTCTGGCCTAAGTGTGATACCTTTTCTTGTACAAGTCGCTAGAAAGTTGTAGGTGAGCCAAAATGCCGCCTCTACACTTGCATCATAAAGAAAGGTGTTGTTGACACACTTGTATTTCCGGGGTACTTCTTAAATGGTGTCATCGAATTGACGAGTGTAGGCATCCGAGGCAGAGCAGTGGCCCATGGGTGTCTCGCAGTACACTGGTACCGCCTCCAAGGCACGATGAAGGTAGTAAGCTTGCAACTTTCCTTGTCCAGCTCTACTTGATGAAATCCCCAGTAAGAAAGAATTTGTAGGGACTCCAGATGCCATGTCAAAGGGTGCAGTTGTATGGTGCGTCTCTCTCATGCAGCTGGTAATCAATGGTGTGTCAGGGCTGGATGGACTTCTTGTCTACTACCACCATACAAGCACACCATTCTGTTGCCTCTCCAAGGGGAACGAGTTGCAAGACCCCTCTTTTTATATCTTCACCAAGTTGGGCTTTAACTTCATCCTCCCAATGCTTAGGAATCGACTCAGGAGTGTGGCAGACATACAGCACTGCTCCTATGTTAAGATGGATGTGATGAGGCTTACCTGTCATCACAGGTATAGGTTCCCTTGAGGTGTTGAACATTAAGGATGAAAAATGCTGCTATAACCATTTCTTGAGTCTTGGGACATTCTCCTCTAACGCTGGAAGAGGCACTGTCATAGGTTTTGGGGGCATGGCGGCCATTGCAGCTGGAGTTGTCATTGAAGACACTAGGCCTATTTACGTTCAATGAGGAAGAAGTGTGATGGGGGAATTTCTCTGGTACTAGGCCCAGTTCCTTACAGGCTGTTAATAAAAGGTAGAGGTGTTTAGCTATCTTCATGAAATAAATATCCTGCAAAGTGGAGTGCCCTTCATACTTAAATTGGTGGGTGGCCGATCCCACGCACTTCAGGGGTATGTTGGCAACATCCCTCAGACCAGCCTGGTGTCGCAGCAGTGCAGGTCGCACATTAATTAATGAAAGCAGGGAGAGTTCTGCTATACACACTTCGGTGCCAGTGTCCACCACAGCGGGGGAAACTGATAATGGGTTGAGGGGTATGGCAGGCTTCAGCCACTACAATGGCTCCTGAAACATCTACAGAGGCTGCAGGCCCCTTTGTATTCTTTTTACTGCTTCTACAATATTTCTTCAGCTGACCTACCTTTTGGCAATCATGGCATGTGAGGGATTTGGCAGCGCAAGAGGCCCTGTCCTGACTGTGTCACACTTTCCAATTACTACAGTTTCGGTGTGAGGTTCACATTACCCCTGACTTTCTGGGTACCTGCAACTTCTGGTGTGGTATCCAAGTCGGTTTCAGTGCCAGCTGTATTAGGAAAATCACGCCAAGATTTCCCGCCTTTAACATCCTTGCTGGCCGCTTCACACGTACAGCACATGGCCCATAAAGTATCAGTATTATTAAAGATATTACATGACTAAAACACTTGCCTTTTTAATTCCTGGTTGCTAAGGTATACCATAACTTTATGTAATAACATGTATTCTGACAGGTCAAAATCACAATTAGGGCATTTGAAATCACAATTGGCAGCTTTCTGTGCACACTTAACAAAATAATCTCTCACTGACTGATCTGGCCCTTCCACTATACTAAAAATTTAGATCAGTGCACTGCCTGATTTGATGATCGAAGCATTATATTATCCACAGCATTGAAAGCTTCCTCAGGTGTGAGATTACATCACTGGACATCAGTAAACCTGACTTCGAGGGCCCTTTGAAGGACGGGGATGCACTGTAGCAAGACATGATGAACAGCTCCTGTAGGTGGCCACCTGAAAAGTTGCAATCAATAGGACATTGAGTGCCTCCAGGACTGAAATTCCACTGAAGACATCTAGACCTTGTATTTCTCTGGGGGAGACAGAAAGGAGGCTGCTCCTGTATTCAAGGAGGCATGAGCAAAGCCAGACTGAAGCGCCTGAATCGCCTGTTGCTGTGCTGATAGGACTGCCTGAGCCTGTAGCATGGGTGGAACATTATTCCTGGAGACCATTTGGGTTCTGTGGGTGGCTACAGATGGCCTCCGAGCCCTTGGGGTCCCAGGAATATTCCTGTGAGGTGGGGCCATTGTTGGAGAAGTGTGGCTGTTGAGGAACTCACTGCGCCATGTTGGGTTGCATACCCTTATTCTACAAGCTCATACATATAATAACATATACTGTCTGGACAAGGGTAAAGTACAGACAGAGGCAGTACCGTGGCGGTAACATCACAGCTGCCGAGAAAACCCACAGCTCGTACACTAAAAACCCCTATACACACACACACACATATATATATGTGTGTGTGTGTGTGTGTGTGTGCTCTCCTCCTGAGGACCAAGGATATCTTGCCTTGTACGCCAAGCCATTATAAAAGCTTTTGAAATAACTCCCGACCGCTGGAGGAAAAGGTGGAGAAATACAGTATGCCCAAAGAATCAAGCCAAACCTGGTCTGAGTGGATTTTCAAAAAGACCCAGGCCTTAAAACGATGACTAGAATCTCTCAAAGCCACTAGTGTGGAGAACATCCTCGAACTCTTTCAGCTCGAGGACTTCTTTTATGCCACACCAGCTCTCGCCACCCATCTATGCGACAAGGCGCCTAAGACAGTGGTCGAGTGCTGTAGCTGGGCTGACACTTGGGACACCAATCATCCTCATCTTAGTTCCCATGGAAGAATATTATATCCCTCTTCGCCTGCCTCATCCAACTCTCAGCACCCCCTCAAACGCAGGCAAGCCCTGTGTGTGGATATTGCAAGAGAATAGGGCACCTCACTGAACAGTGCCGTTTCAAGGCTGAGGCTCAGCCAGACAATCCTTCCAAGTCCTCAAATGGGACAATGCCCCAATGAGCCCCATCTGGCTCTTGGATGAAAAGTAAAGGGCCTGCTCCCTCCAATGGGGCAGTGCCAACAAAGATTATAGCAGGAGCTATTGCCCTGCTTGCAAGTTTATGGGCACTCTGCCCAATGGGCAAAATGCCCTAATAAATCAAGTACACCTGCCATTGCTTTGTCAGTTATAAATTCTAAGTCTTTGGGCCCTCCAGCCAAAGGTCCCATATATGTGGCATCCCGTCGGGGTAGTTACCCTGCATGCCAGGTCAAGGTATTTGATGACTCTGGTACACAAATTTCCCCTCATAAGGAAAGACAAGGTTCCCTATGGAGCTGGCAATGACAGACGTAAACGCGTCACAATTGAGGGTATCAATCAATTCAAAATGATACTTCCTACTGTTCAATTGAGAGTCACGAGACCTCATACATCCAAACTCTGCAACCTTGCCATAGCAAGCTACATTCCTGGAGGTTATGACCTCCTCCTGGGACAGGACTTCCAGTCTCCCTCAAAAATACAACAATCTGGGTTTCCAAACCCCTTAAGTTTTTCATTATGCATGAGTAATTCTCAAGAACCTTCATTCAATCCACTGCCAGTGCCACCGGAATACTCTGTGCAGTGGCCACCTCCTGCCACGCAGATTTCAAAGCCCAGTCCTGTGCAAGGCCCGGCCCCAGTCCCAGTGCCAAGGCAAACCAATCGATCTCGCTCCTGGAGATCCCAAAATTGATTCTTAATCTCTGCCAGTGCCACTTGACTGCACTGAGCAGTGCCAAGCTCCATCCATCTCCAAATCCTATACCAGTGCCGGTAAGAGAGATGGACTCTTCTGACCACATCGGAAGCTGCCTGAAAGGTGTGGCCTTGCAACCCGTGCCTGAGCTGGTCATTTCAACCTGCGAGCCTCCCACGCCCTCCAGAACATCTTCCTCCCTTTCCCAGTCCTCCGCAGACTTGAGTGTGAGTAAGGATTCTGCCACGCCTCAACTGGCCGATGAACTTAAGCATCTAAAACGACTTGGGGCAGAGCCTGTAAAGAATGCCCTTGCTCCGGCCATCAAAGAAGCCAATCAGGGTGGCACTAAGTTGTCCTCCTCAGACTTGGTTTCGACCGGTTCCCCTACCAAGGAAAACCATCACCCTAAAACAGGTCCATGGAAAAAAATCATGTGCGTAGGTGGCTCCAGATCACCAAAAGAGAGCCGCTGAGCTCCTTTGGCACTTGTGCCAACCTGGCACAGTGTCACCCCTCTATCCTAAGAGAACCTTGGCACCTCTGTCCAGAAGATGGTGTCAGGTTTCCTCCCCTATTTAGTTTCCTTATAACTCTGTAATTCATTCTTTTCCTTTAACATTTTTTTTCCTTTCATTATTCTGCTCCATTAATCATATCATTTTACACCTCACACAAGGCTTATATTTTACCTTGCTTTTCATTCTACTAATGCAGAGTGCAATTGACAATTTGGTGAGTCCTATGACTTCCCTTTGCGGCCTTTTGCCCTAAAGAATGAACCTAGCCATTTCCACAGGCTAAGGAATATAATTTTGGCATACTTACTCATCATCTGTTTACAACAATTAATGATTACTTCATGTAAGTCATTTATTCTTTTGTGATGAATCTCGAGTCCCAGACTCGCAAACTGTGTAAATTACACACCATGCTATACCTCATGTACGTATATAAGGTCATTGCCATGTTGCAGGTATGCCTTATCAGTGACTCCCAAAGTGAGATAATCTCTTTTATTATTGTTCTTTCCTAGTAATTCATAACCTTTGGCTTCCATAGCCAGAACTACGTATTGATACAGCACACGTACTTGTAATATGTGCCCCTGGCACAAGTGTTATTAGTGCCCCAAATGGCACTGAGCCATCGCTCTCAAAAAATCGTGGCAACACCTAACAAAACCCACGAACGCTTTCATTGTATTACCTCCTCAAGGTATATTAACCACATGAACTTGTGACTAAAAGTTTTACTAATAAGTGCATGGATTATTCTGAGTATAACAATAATAACCTCATGATGGTAGGTTCAATTTTATTTCCAATTATGTAATAATCTAGCTATTTTTTATTCCCTAAATAAGCTGCTTATTATATTTTCTTAGAAAGTAATATTATTACTATTGCCAACAGGGTAAATTTATTCTGCAATGTAAAGTAAAAACATAAGTGATTTCTTTTGGTTACAATTGACTCTGATATTTAGCAGAAATATTATATCTTAGATCAATGTACCCCAAAGGTGGTGAAGAGAGAAATTATTGCCTGTTGTGGTAACATAACTTTAGCCATTTCAACCCAACTAAAGGTGTAAATGTCATCAAGGTGGGGGAGGTATTAAGAATATTCCCTCCTACACCACGTTTTTTGCACTAAATTTAAAGTAAAAGGAATAAGTAATTAAATAAGGCAAGTTTATATGATTCACTGTAAGAAATTTGTCCCTAAAAACCTCTCACCACTGCCTTTTTGGGGGAAAACCCCTTTAAATCCCTTCTTGTCCAAAGTGCTGTCAGAAATCCCTAAATTCCAGGTGTGGACCCCTACCAAGAGCTAATCGTCGCCCGAGGCAGGCCAGCTGGCAGGCAGACCACGTGCGTTCTGCCAGTTTGAATTTGAAACCATGCGGCCCACAGTTACCACGTGGGGAGAGTGATCACAACGCCATCTAGGAAGAAAAGCTGTAACTTCCGACGTTATAAAAGAGTCCTGGACGAGACGTTATCTCTCAGAATTGTCGGCGGTGCCACAGACTCCAGAATTCCGTCCCTTGCTCTATCCACTGCCATTTTCAGACACGTGGCTGGCAGTAAAAAAGTAACTTTCGATGTGAATTAATTTGCTCCTTCACTGGCCCTCATAAGAAGAAACATCAGCCCCTAAAGAAATTATGAGGAACTTCAGCCCCTAAAGAAAAGGTAAAGTACCAGGATTTAAGGTTTTTCGTCAGCCACGTTCCCTGTTATTCTCCAACTGTGTTCCTTTCCTTTCATCGTGCTATATAATTACAGTGAGACCTGTATTGCTTATAATTTGTGCTGTTTAATTTGGAAAGCATTTACGAGAAGAGTAACGTAATCGCTTGATGTTTGAGTCAAGGGAATTGAGTTCAGTTTAGGCATCTTCTGTGCGATTCCTCAATTCCTTCATTTCAGTGTTAGCCGATTAACTAACCATAAGTGTTCCGATTACAGATTAGGAGTTTTCACTGTGGACTTGCGTATCATCTGTGTGCTTAGCAGTACTCCTTACTTCGTTTCAACAACTCTGAAGCAAGCAACCCATTTGTATTCCAGAATTATGCTACCATTCTTCTGATGTGTTTCTTTTGTAAATATAATGAATTAAGTTAAACCCCAGAGTTTATCTAATCACTTTCCCCTTGAAGTAGCCCTCAGGCATATTTTGTTGTTTGTAATTTTAGCTATGCCCAAGGGCAGTGTCCAGATTTTTGTGGGAATTAAGGTAAGCTGCACATCATCTTAGTATGTCCCATTGATCTAGGAAGACCCCAGCTTTAAAATTAAAACAATATATATATATGTATATATATATATATATATATATATATATATATATATATATATATATATATATATATATATACAGTCGTATAAAAAAAGAACGACTCCTATATATTACTGTAATAAGCGTTCGGACTTTTCTTGCGATTTCCGCCCGAGAAGTATATATTTTTCCCAATTTATCGTTCGTCTGGCAGCCTGTATTGTCTCGCTGTTCGGTACCATGAGTTTCTAATGCACTTCAGTGATACTCAAGCTATCACAAAGGTCGGCTGTCATTGTATGCGCTCGTGCCCCATTCACGCTTTCGTCACCGCTACATTTGGCGCTCTTAGCGCTAGCTAATGAATTATGGCTAAAACTTCCTTATCCTTGGTTAAGAAAGCAGAAATTGTGACCCTATGGAAAACTGGCAAGTCAATGTCAGCTATTGCAAGAGAGCTGGGAATCTCTAAAGCACCGTCTCATTGTGGTGCAACCGCTCCAAGACAGGAGACCTTGATTCATCACTGAAGCGGAAGAAAGGCTCAGGAGGCCACGAAAAACTACAAAAAGAACGGATAACATTTTAAAAAGGATTGTTATGGAACATCCATCAATGCCAGCCAAAATTTTGAAGTCTCAAAACCCTGATCTGCTTAGGAACGTATCTGAACGGACCGTGCAACATTGATTGCAGAAAGACCTTGGTCTCCCATGTCGTGTTGCAGCAAAGAAGCCACTCCTCACTAAGCCTATGAAAAAAAAAAAAAAAAGATGGCTTTTGCAGAAAATATTTGAAGTGGACTGAAAAGGATTGGGAAAGGGTAGTTTTTAGCGATGAATCTAACTTCCACATTATTCATAGCGCTGGCAAAGAAAGTAAGGGAGGCCCCAAGGATCTAACCGCTATGCATCAAAATACACAGTCAAGACTGTGAAACATCCAGCTTATGTGATGGTATGGGGATGTTTCAGCGGATATGGGGGTAGTGGGGGATTATATTTTCTCCCAGAGAGCACGACAATGAATGGAGAGATTTATGAAAATGTCTTGGAAAATGAATTAGTCCTTACAAGGAACTTTTGGGCATGCGTGTATTTATGCAAGATGGAGCACCTTGCCACCGATTTCAAGGTCACAAACCTTCTTAAGGAATTTAATATTCAGAAATTGGACTGGCCAGGCAATTCACCAGATTTAAACCCAATTGAAAATTGCTGGGCATACATGAAACGGAAACTGAAGGCACTAGCAGATGAGAAAAACGTCCCTCCCCAAATTGAAGGATGCCATCCGTAAGTTTTGGTTTGAAGACATGGATGCACAATATTTCAAAAAGATTTAGCACATTCAATGCCAAGAAGGTTAAAAGCTGTACTTAAAAATAATGGAGAAATGTCTAAGTATTGAAAAAATATAAGTGAACTAAAATTTTCCTTTTATTTTCCTTTTTTTTTATATCATTGCTATGATTTGTTTACAAATGTAGTGGGCGTTGGTTTTTGCTTGACTGTGTATATATATATATATATATATATATATATATATATATATATATATATATATATATATATATATATATATATATATATATATATATATATATATATATACAAGCATTAGGCTACAAACATCCTTTGATATCAATTCGCTCTACCTTTTGGGATCGAACCATGGAAGAGAAGAACTCAGGACTGCAGTCACATACAGTGTATATGAAAATATATTATTTCTGAAGTAGAGTGAATTGGTTATTGAAGGACGTTTGTAGCTTAATGCTTGTACAGTATATGAATCAAGGTGATGTGACAAAATTCATTTACACATATATACCATATATATAATATATACATACATATATATATTTATATATATATAATGTATATATAATTTGTATATATACATATATATCAATATATGTGTATATTATAATATATATATATATATATATATATATATATATATATATATATATATATATATATATATATATATATATATATATATATATATATATATATATATATTTCTGAGCTCGGACCTGTGTCAGCCAGTGAAATGTCCTTAGAGCACACATTTCTAGGTATAAATATTGCTAAATATGGCATCCCCTTTCCCCCCGTTGAAGGCAAAGGTTTCCGCACCTCTGGCCTCCAGGAGCAAATCTGGAACCTCGAGCAAAGGAGCGAGTAAGAGGGCGGCCAGACCCAGCCCTCCTCGCCAGCCTCCCTTTGACCCTGAGGCATTTGCAGGGATGTTACTGGCTAAGTTCTCGTCGGAGGTTGATTCCAAGCTTTCTAAGCTTGCTGATAGGTTGCAGAGTCAGGAGAATCTGATCGCCGATATGGCGCGCTCCGGCGGTGCCGGACCTAGCTATCAGATCCCTGATACTGCCTCCCTCCCTCCTTTTGATGTTGGAAACCCGTGGCGTTTTGCTCTCCGTGCCATTCGCCACGAGGATACCCTGACTATCGAGGGTTTGGGCACGAGACGTCTGGAGGAGTTGGAGTTCTTCCCCCCGGACCTCTTGCCCCCCTACCCAGGCTTCGTTAGGCTGACGGAGGAGGCCTGGGTACGATCAGACAAGGTCCCAAAGGAGACGGTGATCTTCCCTAGGGACCAGGCCCAATCGGCTCTGCTTCGCACTCTTACGGAGTGGCAAGCGGATAATATAAAACTCACTCCGTTCAAGGGCAACTATACGATGTTTTCCCTGGGAGATGGGTTGCCCACTCCTGCCTGAATAAAGTTGCTTTGGCGACGGCTCAGGCTTGCTTCGAAGGCAAACCCTTGCCTCAGCTCAGGGAGACGGACTCCACATCCCTGGTATTCCCGGGAGGTGAGGAGCTCTGGAGAGACGCCCCATCCACTTTTACAGTGGGTAAATAAGATCCCTTCTGTGCGTCCTCGCAGTTCAGCGAGCAACTTCCCAAACTTCCGGAAGCTCTCCTGAAGGCGGAGTACGAGGCAAGGACAAGACTGAGCCGGTCTTTGAATTTCTTGTGTCTGTCAGAGGCGGTTACCGTCTCCTGTGCAGACGAACAGCTCTTCCAGGTTCTGGCTAAATCCCTGTTAGCAGGTTTTCAGTCAGACCTGTATGACTTCATGGTGGCAAAGTTGGAGTGCCGCAAATTCATTTTCGCGGATGCCACCATTCGTCATGAGCCTAATAAGCTCATGAAGAGTTCCATCTGGGGGATTAATCTCTTCCCATAGGACGAAGTCTCAAAGGTCCTGAGCGAGGCTACTAGGGCTAATCAAAGCCTACGCGCTCGGTGGGGTATTTCCGCCTTCAAGCGGAAAACTACCGAAGCTGGCAGTTCCCAGGGTAAGTCGGGGAAATGTTTCAGGAGGCACAGGAGGCCTCATCCCCAGACAGTGGTTCAGGCTGTCCCAGTCTCGGCGGTGGGCCAACCCTCCACCTCCAAGGCTCAACCCCACCAATATGTGCTGGTTCAACCAGCCCAACCCCTTGCTGCACCATCGTACGTCTCCTCCCCGGCGTACAACTCCACCTATGAGGGCCGTGGGGTCTTTCACGGCCTTAATAGAAGTGCAAGGGGGGCAGAGGTTGTGCCCCATACAAAGGCAGAGCTGGATCCACCTCTCGGGGAAAATCAGGCCGTGGTAGAGGAAGCAAACCCTCTTCCTCCCACTGAGACCAGTCAGGTAGGTGGTCGCCTTTACTGGTTCAAAGACCAGTGGACCTTCAGCCCCTGGGCACACAGTATTGTGTCCAAAGGTCTGGGTTGGAGCTGGATCAAGGATCCCCTCCCTTGACCAGGTTTTACCAACCCCCTCCAAAACCCTACAGGATTTTATGACGGAGCTTCTCAACAAGAGAGCAATAAAGAAAGTAAGGCACCTCAAATTTCAAGGCAGGTTGTTCACTGTTCCAAAGAAAGATTCCGGTCAACAAAGAGTGATTCTAGATCTGTCACGTCTAAATCGCTACATAAGATGCGACAAGTTTCGCATGCTTACGGTAGCTCAGGTGCGGACTCTACTTCGGCGTGGAGCCGTCACCACCTCTATCGATCTTTCAGATGCTTACTATCACGTTCGGTTGCGCGGAACTTCTCTCCCCCTTCCTGGGTTTCAAACTCGGGAAGCAAGCCTACTCCTTCAGAGTCATGCCTTTCGGACTCCATGTAGGCGCCAGAATTTTTTGACGAAACTGGCGGAAACAGTCGTTCAGCAGCTACGGTCCCGGGAATCTCCTGGCGGCTTACCTGGGCGATTGGATAATCTGGGCTCCGACAGTTCAGGAGTGCCGGAAGGCTACGACCATAGTGATCAAGTTCCTGGAATCGTTAGGCTTTCAGTTGAACAGGAAAAGTCCGCCTGACTCCGAATCCGGTTCCAGTGGCTAGGTCTCCAATGGGACCTGACCTTGTACAGGCTGTCCCTCCCGCCGTCCAAGCGGAAGGAGATTGCCGCGCTACCAGGAAATTTTTGAAGGACAAAGCAGCATCCCGCCGGTCTCAAGAGAGAATTCTCGGCTCCCTTCAGTTAAGCCTCAGTGACGGACCTGCTCTTGAAAGAGAAACTAAAAGATATAAACAGAGTGTGGTGGAGACGAGCCAATGTCAGGCTCAGAGACAGGGTCTCTTCAATCCCGCGAATCTTGAAGACAAGGCTCCGGCCATGGTCCACAGCCAGTGGCCTGTCGAAGTCGGTTCCACTCCAATTTCCCCCTCCGGCGTTGGTAATCCACACGGACGCTTCATTAAGCGGTTGGGGAGGGTACTCACCAAAGCAAAAAGTTCAAGGAACGTGGTCTACAATGTTTCAACAGTTTCATATAAACACCTTGGAAGCTATGGCAGTGTTTCTAACGCTCAAGAAACTTTGCCCCGCCGGCCAGATTCACATCAGGCTTGTGTTGGACAGCGCCGTGGTGGTTCATTGCATCAACAGGGGTGGCTCCAAATCAGGTCGCGTAAACCAGGTGATGGTAGCTATCTTCTCCTTGGCGAACAAGCATGGCTGGCATCTGTCAGCCACCCACCTAGCGGGGGTGCGGAACGTGGTGGCGGACTCCCTGTCCAGGACTACTCCGTTGGAGACGGAGTGGTCTCTGGACGGGGGACTCCTTCAATTGGATTCGCCGCCGGGTTCCGGGACTCCAGGTGGATCTGTTCGCCACGGAGAGCAATCACAAGCTTCCCTGTTACGTGGCTCCCAACCTGGACCACCAGGCTTTCGCCACGGATGCGATGTCCATAGATTGGAACTGTTGGGAAAGGATATACCTGTTTCCTCCAATAAACATGTTGTTGAAAGTTCTGCACAAACTCAGGTCATTCAACGGCCAACTAGCTCTGGTAGCTCCCTATTGGCCGAAGAGCAACTGGTTCCCTCTGCTGCAGGAACTCAAGTTGCGGTGTCATCAGATACCCAAACCCAGACTGACCCAAGTAGTACAAACAAAGACTGTGTCAGCTTCCTTAAGGATTCAGAATGCCCTGGTTTTATGGACTTTATAAAGTTTGCTGCAAAGAAGGGAGCAAACATTGACCCCGTCAACAGTCTGTTTCTGGAATCTGATAAGAGAGATTCTACTCTCAGACAGTTTGACTCAGCAGTCAAAAAATTGGCATCCTTTTTAAAGGCATCTGGAGCTCAAACTATGACAACCAACCTAGCGGTTACTTTCTTTAGGTCATTGTTTGAAAAAGGCCTTGCCCCGGCCACAATTACTACAGCTAAATCAGCCCTAAAAAAGGTATTTTTGTACGGTTTCCAAATCGACCTTACAGATTCATACTTCTCCTCCATCCCTAGAACATGTGCCCGTTTGAGACCAGTAACACTCCCACATTCCGTTACCTGGTTCCTCAACGATGTTTTGAAATTAGCCACTGACATTGATAATTCTCTATGCTCATATCTGGATCTGTTAAGGAAAACCTTGTTTCTGATTAGCTTGGCTTCAGGTGCCAGAATTTCAGAGCTATCGGCCCTCACTAGAGGTGATGATCATGTTGATTTCCTTCCGTCCGGAGAAGTCCTCCTTTCCCCTGATCATACGTTCCTAGCAAAGAATGAAGACCCTCAGGACAGGTGGTCCCCCTGGAAGGTGGTGCCTCTTCCTCAGGACCAGTCCTTATGTCCAGTATATACCTTAAAGTCTTACCTACAAAGAACTCCACAGTTTAAGTCGGGTCCTCTTTTTATCAGGGAGAAAGGTGGTACTCTCTCGTTAAACGCTATAAGACAACAAATTCTGTATTTTATTAAACAAGCTAACCCGGATTCAGTCCCAAAGGTTCATGATATCCGAGCAGTAGCTACCTTCACTAATTATTTTTATAATATGGATTTTACTGAACTTACCAAGTATACAGGATGGAAATCACCTCTAGTGTTTAAACGCCACTATTTAAAAATCACTCAAGCTCTGAAATTTTCTACAGTGGCTGTGGGGAGTGTCATCTCCCCACCTTAATTATCCTTATCCCTTTCCTTTCCCCCCCCTGCCTGCCTCATTTATTTCACTGCCTGCCTTTCTGGATCAATCATGCCTCACTGCCTTGCTCCTCATAATCGATACTGGTATTACCTGGCTATTGTTTGTCTTGTGGATTGGATTTGATATGTTGTGGATTTAGATTAAGTCAGAGGTACTGAAGCGGTTTTTATTTTGCTTCATGTACCTCAATTCCTGTCTTTATATATATATCTCATTGTTCTTAGGTTTAAGTTTATAATTACTGGTTATTCTATTGGATTGTGGGGGCCCTTTATTCTACCCCTAATTGTACTGTATTTTGGTCATTCTACTTTGTTCCTAGGCTAAGTTTACATTTTCATTGTACCTTTATGATGTTGGGTGTGTTATTCCACCAGTGTTTACCTATAGTTAAGTCCAATTTTCATTGTTGAGATATATTAATTAAATCTATTTCTCCATAGCATGTGTTTCCTTCTGATCACCTTTTATATTTGGTTGTAGCTTTGCAGTCTTGGCATGATTCTCTGACACTATTTCACCGGGTGACACGGGGCTGAACTCAGAAAAGGGATTTTGACAAAGGAAAAATCTATTTCTGAGGGAGGCCCGTATCACCCGGTGACCCTCCCTGGGTATTTTCAGAAGCAGGTTCGCCCCCTACTGGCTCATGCCAAGCCTGGGGTGGTGCTAGTCTGGAATGAGTTCAGATGGCGCTGGAGTCGCCGCGTGGCGGGCTGGTGAGCATGGGCGCTGGTATGGCCCCTCGCTCTTCCCGGGGATCTTGACATGGGGATGTCTATTGAGTGTGGCTCTGTGGTTGTGATACCTTCACTCACCCTTGGTTATACCGACGTCTTCATTGAAGATGCTCGATCTGGGGGTAGTAACTCCAGCATTCCTGAAAGCTTTTTCTCTGGTATATTTAGCAATATTTATACCTAGAAATTCGTGTAAGAATGGAATTTCACCGGGTGACACGGGGCCTCCCTCAGAAATAGATTTTTCCTTTGTCAAAATCCCTTTTTTCAATTTATATACGCAGATATTACGTTGGCACTATAATGAAATTACTTTCATACGCATGCAATGGAACTGAACATAAAGTTTGAATGATAAGAGAATCTTTGTGATTTGAAGAGTTTGTGAGTACTGGTCTATGTGAGACAAAACATAATTATTGCTCATCGTTCATTTGTGATTCATCTGAATATGCTTGATGAAAGCTGGTCTTTCGTGTGCTTGTATTGATATATTATGGGTACAGGTCGGCATGTTTACGATTTATATAAAAAGGGGTGAAGGTTCTTTGTATATAAAAACAATCATATATGTTACTGAAGAAAAAGTTTAATAATTATTACAATAAACCAAAAATATCAGAAACGTTAATTGTCAGCCAATCACGTGCTACACATGCGCATGTGCCATATCTTCACCCGTGGGTGGATAAAAAGAGGTGAAACTGACTGCAGATCACGTTCATATCTCTGCGAGTGACTGCATTAGGAAAGGTCAAAAGTTGAAAGAGGATATGTTTACTTCTTCATACGTGCGTCTCCATAAGTACATGAACATGACATCACCCAAGTCCACTACAAATTTATCACATAAATTCTTCAACAAACTATTATTAAATTCTAAACCATTGCCAGAAACCAGAATCATGTGTGTTGTCTCTCTGCAGTCTTTGTCAAACCAAAACATTTTTATTTTCTTGACTTGTAGTACTTTGCCCAGTTATCAAATCAATTGCTACTCTTTCAAATGGACTAGCTGGGACAGGATATAAACCAACAGGAGCAATACCCTTTACATTAACTTTGCATGCACAGCCTTTTTCGTACTCCTTGACATGAATAAAGGGATTTTGACAAAGGAAAAATCTATTTCTGGGGGAAGACCTGTGTCACCCGGTGAAATTATCCATTAGCACTAATTTCTAGGTATAAATATTGCTAAGTATACCAGAGAAAAAGCTAATCACAATGCCAGGGTTACGACCCCTGGATCAAACGCCATTAGATGGTGTCGGTATACATAAAGGGTGAGTGGTTGCCACTACCACAGGCCTCTGTCCTATAGATCTCTCCAATCTCAAAACCCCGAAAAGTGAGGGGCCGTTGCAAACCTCATCCTCCGCACTCAGCCAACCACCACCCCGGCCGCCATCTTGTAAACATCCCAAGTTAGCACCCCCCAAGCTTGGTATGCCACTCGGGGGGGAAAAGGAAATACAGGGATGGGTCACCGGGTGACACAGGACTTCCCCCAGAAATAGATTTTTCCTTTGTCAAAATCCCTTTTCTGGGCTCGACCTGTGTCACCCGGTGAAATTGTAACAGAGAATCAGCCATACAAAAGCTTGGTGGAGCCCTCTAAGAATTACCTTAATGGAGCTAAATAAAACTATGAGAAAATTACTGTGTTTTAATAACCCAAAGCATTTATAATAAAACATAATTAACATTATAGGGCACACAGTCTAAAACATAAAATAACTACACCAAGACACTTAAGGCTAACAAAAAAGGTTACAACATGATATGCAAAAACGGTCAGGAGTCAGGCTGTGAAGCAGGCCCGACCTAAAGGTTAGAAGGCATGGCGAGTAAACGAGGCAGGCAGGCGAGAGAGGAATAAACAAAAGGATAAACTAAGGTTACATAAGCTAGTCTAGGGCTGAGGGAACAATACTTCCCGCAGCCACTGTGAAGTATTTAAGAGCCTCTAGAGACTTAAGATAGTGGCATTTGAACACTGTTGGTGATTTCCAGCCCGTATACTTTTTAAGGTCATCAAAACTCATATTATGAAAATAATTAGCTGAGGTGGCCACTGACCGAATATCATGTACCCTAGGTACTGAATCCGGGTTTGCTTGCTTTATGAAATACAGTATTTGTTGCCTGATGGCCTTTAAGGAAATGGTTCCTCCATTTGCCCTAACAAAAAGAGGGCCAGACATTCTATTAGAAGTTCTATTTAAATAAGCTTTTAAAGTGTTAACTGGACATAAGGACAGATCCTGTGGAAGGGGAATAACCTTCCAAGGGAACCATCTATTTTGTGGATCCTCATTCTTTGCTAGAAACTTGAGATCCAGAGACAACAGAACTTCTCCTGACGGGAGGAAATCAACGTGGTTCGGTTCTCTAGAGAGAGCAGACAGTTCAGAAATTCTAGCCCCTGAGGCTAGGCTTATTAGAAATAACGTTTTCCTTAACAGACTCGAGTATGAACACAGTTCATTATCAGTGTCTGATGCTAATTTAAGTACGTCATTTAAGAACCAGGAAACCGTGAGGGGACGCGTTGTTGGTCTAAGACGAGCGATTGCTTTAGGAATTGACGAAAAATATGAGTCTGTAAGGTTAATATTGAAGCCATGTAAAAATATTTTTCTTAAAGCAGATTTTGCTGTAGTAATAGTACTAGAGGCCAGTCCTTTCTCAAATAATGCTCTGAAGAAAGAGATTGCAAGGTTCGTGGTCATTTCCTGAGCTCCAGATTCCCTCAGAAATAATGCTAACTTTTTAACTGCTGTCATATTGTCTGAGAGTAGATTCCCTCTTGTCTGATTCTATGAACAGTGTATTAATAGGATCAATGTTAGTGTCTTTCTGAGCTGCAAACTTCATGAAGTCCATAAAGCTAGGGCATTCAGAATTCTTGAGGAAGCTGACACAGTCCGAGTTTGTACTATTTGTGTCAACCTTGGACTGGGGATTTGTATGCGCCGGAGTTTCAACTCTAGAAGAAGAGGAAACCAATTGCTCTTCGGCCAGTTGGGTGCCAAGAGTGCTACTTGACCTTTGAATGATTTGAGTTTGTGTAAAACTTTCATTAATAGGTTTATTGGTGGAAACAGATAGATCTTTTGCCACCTGTTCCAGTCTATTGACATCGCATCCGTGGAGTGAGCTAGAGGGTCTAGATTGGGAGCAACGTAACACGGAAGCTTGTGGTTGCTCTTTGTGGCAAACAGGTCCACCTGGAGACCTGGTACCTGAAGACAAATCCACTCGAAAGATGCTCTGTCCAATGACCATTCCGACTCCAGCGGAGTTGTCCTGGACAATGAATTTGCAATGACATTCCGAACACCTGCCAGATGGGCAGCTGACAGGTGCCAAAGATGTTTCCTTGCCAGAGAGAAAATTGCAACCATTACCTGATTGATCCGGCTCGACTTGGAGCCCCCTCTGTTTATGCAATGTACAACTACTGCACTGTCCAGTACCAGTCTGATATGAATCTGTCTGGTTGGACGTAGTTTCTTTAGTGTTAGAAATACTGCCATTGCTTCTAGAATGTTGATATGGAACTGGCGGAACATAGTTGACCATGTTCCTTGAACTTTCTTGTGTTGGGAATATCCTCCCCACCCGCTCAGGGAAGCATCCGTATGGATCACTAATGATGGAGGGGGAAATTGGAGAGGCACTGACCTTGACAAACTCTTGACTGTTGACCATGGTCGAAGCCTCTTCCTCAACACCGGCGGAATTAGTTCAAGCGAAGGTGCAATGCATTACTACCCTAATACTATTCTCCTTGCATTTTAATACATTGTTATCTATTAATCAGTTTTTCTTTTTTAATAATTGGGATCTCTTCTTTATGTACTTCCATTTACCTCCTCATAATTCTTCCTACTGAACACCATATTCTTTGGAAGCTTGAATTTCAAGTTAATGGCCCCTTTGGGTTTGTTCAATATGAATAGGTTTCATCTTCATAATAATAATAATAATAATAATAATAATAATAATAATAATAATAATAATGATGATGATGATGATGATGATGATGTGATTCATATATATTTCCATAAAAAAGCAACATAAGAAAGGTTACTGAGATTAGCAAAATTTGTCCGAATGTTTTTTTTTTTTTTACAATATCATTTATGACGACAACTTTTATAAGTTACAAGAAAAGACATGACGAAAAAGACATAAGTGAAACATGTATGTTAGACATTGGTAGTACGAACTGGATGTATACGTCTAAGAAACCGTAACTAACTAGTTCAGTTTCGGAAGAAGCTCTGAATTCGAATGTCAAGTCAGATAATTTCCTGAGGTCTGCTTTCCTCTCTGGTTGTCCATACTCTTTCGTCAGTATTTCTTAATTAAAGGTACTTAGTTTTTATACCATTATATCTGTATAACTTAAAAGGACATATTTTACAGTAAAGTTATTTTTGCATTTTTATTATTAATTCTGTGTCTTCCATATAAATAAATGCTTTGGTAGGAATCAAAGTCTATTTGATTATATTCGAATAAGATGGAATTGAGCCAACCAGCATTGTTGCCATGACAATATGCCTACTGAAGGCGACATTACGATGACAGATGCGCCGACAAAGACTCTAGTAGGTGGGTACTATCCGACTGAGAACATGATCTCAGTGGAGATCTTACCATATCCAATCCAAGGCTTACACAAGTATGGCAGAAAGGCAATAATGGTAACCCCCCAAATGAAGGCATTGATAAAGAGCACAAGAAGAAATGATCACATGGTAAGTGCCCTTGCTTCAGTCAAAATACAGATGAAGCCTCTGGATCACTTACAATGCTTTGATGAGTCATTCAAACACAATCCGAGTCACTGATGCATTTTCTTCAACAACTTAGACCCTTTACCTTTGTTCTTCTGATTGTTTAACATATCACAGTAAACTATGAGTATTTTGCTTTACCATATACAGAAAAACAAAAAAGTAACTTCAAAGACAGGGAATAAATTGAAATAGCACTTATCACAGTTCTCGTTCTTGGACATACAAGCCTTGCATTGGCCTAATGACTGATAAGGTACGATCTTTGCTCATTTTTCGGATAGGATATCATTTTTTACCAATAGTAAAACAATTTCTTCCAACAGCTTTTTTTAACAGCACCACAAAAAAATGTACCAATTCCACAGCTTTTTTTAACAGCACCACAAAAAACAAAATATACCAAAGAAAAAATTATTTGAAACTGTAAAATAATTTTAAAGACCTCTAAAAAATGCAACAATGGATTATAGAGACAACAAAACTTTCCATAAAAACCAGGTAATCAATCAGTTGAGTTACATCGACATGCAAAAGCACTCAATCATTCCTTTCATCAACAAAAATTAAGAGCATAACTGCATTCTGGCATATCATTTCAAAACTGGGAGCACAATCACCTCAATTCTTATGGTAGATTTGCCCTCTGTGGGGAAAGAAACAAATGTAAACTCTCCTGCTATTTTCTGTCTTGTGCACTTTCTGCTGGATTCCCACGTGGCTTAGTTCTTCATCTATGGCCTTTCTTTTAAAATTTTCTGGTCCTCCCTACTGGTCTTCATCATGCTACATCCATTTCCAGAACTATTCTAATTAACTTTCTTCGGCCCCTCTCCCCACATAGCCAAACCTTCCCAGCAGCTGAACACTACATCCCTCAGTAACGGCCACATTTGTACAAGAATACAGCACTCCAGCCAAGAACACACCTCTTGAAAATCTCCCAAATTATCTTTGTAAATGCTCATATGTCTGCTGCATAAAACAGTACGACCTTTGCTAAGCTTACCTAAGCTTACTGATACGATACCATTTTTTCATAACTGCCCTCTCAGTACCTACCTCAGAGTCCAGTGTATCCTCGAGGTAAAATTCACCACAATATGAGGCTCCAACTCTCCTCTTTTCAGTTTCTCTTCTTGTTCATTTCAGACATCACAAAATCTCTTAGTCCACTCATATCTTTCCATCCCAAGCATCTCTTGCGACACCATCTATTACAGTCACTACACAGTACTGAGTTCAACCCATTACATCTCACATGACAACATTCTTGATCAAATACTCCCAATTGGCTCAGGTCGTGGGATGGGACAGGGAAGAGGCGAACGTTCTTAGCACAAGAGACGAGGCTCTTCTGGCAACTGACGGTTCTCTCATTATCAAATATAAATTAAAGCAAGAGCTTTGTCATTCGTATGAACAAGATTATCTAGTAGACAACTGATGTTTCTTGGATGAAAAGCATAAATGCCACACTTCAAAAGGAAAAGAAACATCCTCCTAACAAAAGAATGAATATTCAATAAACATTCATATATGTATATGGATATAACCATCAGCATTAATTAAAAGTCATGGAATAAGCAAAGTTTACATTAACTGAAATACATGAAAATCAGTTAACTATTTTAATCCATGGTAAGGATTTTCAATAGTGAAAAATTATTATACAAAAAATATTAGATTACAAGGTGAACTAGAAATGAGCGACATAGCACCTATCACTAACTCGTTAAGATATAATATGACTGACACAAAATAAAAAGCTTAGTGAATGACGAATTTCCCCAGTAAAAGTCGTGTTCTAATAATTCTTTATTAATTGTTTATCAAACTCTCCAATTATATTACTGTTAACTTATCCAGACTGCAACGTTACGAAGCATTATCTCCCCTTATTTACTTTGGCAATGGTTCTCAACATCCAAAGAGGATGGTTGATCTCATACAATACATGTTCTTGCTGATGACAACCATAAAAATTTACAGCACAAAACAAAATCATTAACTTAATATTACATACCCCTACAGCGTTTTAATTTTATGAAATTATCAGTTTTGGAGACAATTTAAGAACAGTAATATAATGAAAGGAATCATTCCTAACAAGCAAATATTAGAACAACATTTTATGTTGGTACTACTCCAATAAGTTGTTTGGAAACAGAAGAGATAAAACACATGATGATCGTTACCTGTATCTATCCAGTTGCCAACGAAACCACCATTCGTGAATGTCATCATCTGTAGTAACGAACAAGGCTTTCCAAGGCTTCATCACAAAAATTTTCTCGAAGAACACCTGTAATAGAATTCAATTAATCAAAATGTTGCATTTCAGTCACCTTTCTAGCATTTAATCTTTGCAGATGAGGCTGATAAATTTATGAATGTATGTATGTATGTATATATTACATATATATATATGTATATATGTATATATATATATATATATATATATATATATATATATATATATATATATATATATATATATATATATATATATATATATATATATATATATATATATATATATATATATATGTCAGAAATTTATTTCTGTGAAACACATTTCCATGTGTTCATTTCCATCACACCTCAACGTGAACAGGGTAACTCGAATGAAGTGTTAGCAATTCAAGCACTGATGGGTCGGGGAGTTGGGTACAATTCGCCAGTATGTTGAGCCCTAGTCGCCTGCCTGGGAAAAACCTCAGGTACATAGTACTTAGATTCCGACTCCTTTTATGACCTTTGCGTCTGAACTGCTAATGCCCTGCACTCTCCCTCAAAAGACCAGGGTTCGGTACCATGGTGAGTTAGAAATTTCTTTCTGTGAAACAAGCTCCATGTTTCTATTTCCATATATATATATATATATACAGGCAGTCCCCGGTTTACGACGGGTCCGGCTTACGACGTTCCGAGGTTACGACGCTTTTCAGATATATTCATCAGAAATTATTTCCCGGTTTACGACGCATGTTCCAGGGTTACGATGCGTCATACTCCGATCCGACAGAAGAAATATGGCTCCAAAACGGCAGAATAATAAAAATTTGGAGGGATTTTTTATGAAAAACTCAATAAAAATGCAGTTTACATTGTTTTCAATACAACCACAGCATTAAAAGTCAGGTTTTCTTAGGATTTTTGATGATTTTCAAAGATTTTTCGGTTACGACGATTTTTGGCTTACGACACGGCGTAAGAACGGAACCCCCATCGTAAACTGGGGACTGCCTGTATATATATATATATATATATATATATATATATATATATATATATATATATATATATATATATTTTATCACACCGTGAGTTGTTGGAAGGTAATTGTGTCAAGGGATCAAGACCCAGCAGTAGTGATCCATTCATCACTTATAAATTCCCCTTTAATGATAATTCCCCATCGGGATATTCCTGAAGTAGCGTGATTTTGATATTAAACAACATTTGTAGCTTCATGAATATATATATATATATATATATATATATATATATATATATATATATATATATATATATATATATATATATATATATATACATTCTAGGGGACACTAGGGACACTAACCAACAGGTCCCTATAATCACATAAGATGGCCGCCCCATGCATATGGAGTGGTATGGCATCTAAACCAGCTTTTCTCTCTCTCATCAGACCCTCCCATAGCCTATCTGTCTGTCATTGTATGTTTTCTGGTACTTTTTAGGCCCAACCGGAGGGAAATCCGCCAGCGCAGCCAGCCGTCATTTTGCATGCCTATGCCCTGACCCAGGTGTGACCTGCGTGCCTGAAGCTCACCCTACTGGCTGACAAAACATCCTAGAAGGAGCACACATCTTGTCAGCACTCCTCCCACAGAAAGGTGACCCCGTGCCAAGTGAACTTACTTTCGGGCCCAAACTCATTGTAGTGCATTTTCAGGGTATCCCAAGGTAAGTCTAATCAGTGCACAGGACTTTGCCAGGCAACTTTCCTTCAACTATATCTTACTTTCTTAACTTTTATCTAGAAACCTTCCCAAGTCCTCCATGGAGTCTCTCTCCCTTTTGCCATTCTATGTCGCACCTGGGACCCCATACAAATTCTTCTATGCAAAGCCACTCATCATTTTGCATGCTTAGTTTAATTCCAAATGCCAGAGACACACACCATTTCGCTTACTTAGTTTAATTCCAGATTAGGAAGAGTGTGATCTAAGTGAATTTTGATTGGCATCAGGCATAATATTTCAGTAAACTGGGATAGCTCAATTGTATACTGTTAGGGCATTAGTGCAAGCCAGTTCTATGTTTAATTCAACCCTCTCTCTTTCAGAGAGCTGCTTTTATCATGTGTGATGTAGGACAATCTCAGCTTGCATCTCTCACCTGTACACCACGTGTGACGAAACATAGGATTTTAAATCTCTATGGCACTGTCAAATATTTATAATTGCGATTCATTGATTGCCTTACACGTGTTAGTTTTATAACTATTTTGTGAGCTTTTTTGTTACCATTTGCTGTTAAATTGTTTATTGTTCACTGTGTAATTACTCTCTGAAGCAGAGTAATTTAATTTAGTATTTTATGTTTGCTCCTTCATTCTCTATGTTCACTCATGGTGTTTGTTTTGTTTTACTGGCAGCCATTTTATAGCCCCCATTGCACTTTTGCAGCTGGTCCAGTAACAAATATGCATTTTATATATATATATATATATATATATATATATATATATATATATATATATATATATATATATATATATATATATATATATATATATATATATATATATATATATATTATATATATATATATATAGAAACACTTGAATGATTGATTTTTGTTATATCATAATTAAGCCATTAAAAAGTGATTATGGAATAAAACAAGGATTGGTTTAAAAGTGTAATGGCCATACATATAAATTTATACAGTTAAACTTACATACGAGCTGTTATTAGCGTAAATATTTTGAGATTTAGTTGAGGAAATTTTTTCCGCAATCTTCTGACCTGAAATTGTCTCGTCACCTGTGCTCGTCCGGGACTTCAGGACTGAGAGTCGGTTCAGTCAGTCTGTCTGTGGACAACAGATAACACATGTACGATTTTTGAAGTTTGGGCATTTTCCCATTGGTAAGAATCACATCATATAGGCTATTGGTGTTATTACTTGCATTGAAATTTACTTTTGCAAAAATGATTTTTGCAACATTTTTTCAAAACAGCTCCATGTTAATAACTTATTTTTTTCCCGATCGCTAACTTCAATGGTGGGGGCGCATAGCCTTTATGGTCTTCAAAATTTGCACCCCATCATCGAAGGATCATACAGCTTCTCGTCTCGCACACTGTTGCAACTAGCATAGGACTAGTTACAAAAACAGGGCCTTCCATAACCTGCTTAACCCTACGTTACTCCTCCAGGGAAAAACATCACTGTTCATATTCCAGGGTGTCTAGACACCCCAATGCAACTTGCTATGGCAAACAATTGTTTTTCCAAATATATTGATATATATCTTACAATATACTCTTCAACTCTCATATGGACTGTCTGATTTCAATTAAAGCCTTTTTTGACCTGTTTTTATAGAGAAAAAAAAAAAATAGAAAAATGAAAGAGTACCTATATTACTACTGTGGGGTGAATGAACACCCGAAAGGAACAAAAATGTGGTATAATTCCTACAAGAGTCAAATTTCAACTGTCAGTGTCAAAATCTTCTTGCAATGCTCACTTCCCTCATTAATTCAAACAAGTATTGGAAAGGAAAGGAATAGCTTAACTACCACTTATGAATTACAACGTTCTTGGATTGTTTGGGGTGCTCAAACCCCCTTTCAACCCAACTACTAATAAATGACTTTCATTATTACTTGTTGGTCGATAATGATGAACTTTGGAGCCCCTGATCAAGGAAGAAGTCTTTATTGTTTAGTTTTATAAAAAAAAACTAAAAAAATTCTTTATGAATCTTTTTCCGTCTACCTTCTTATGCACATGAACACATTTTTATCTATTTATGCACACACAGAATAATATAAAGAGATTACAATAATTTCATCAACACTTTGCAGTTAAAATGTCTCCAAGCGTACTTTCCGGGATGTTTGGCTTTTGGATGAGGAATTTAGTGGGTGGCTCCAGAAAGTAGACGGAAATCCAGAAAAGGGGATTTTGACAAAGGAAAAATCTGTTTCTGGGTGAAGACCTGTGTCGCCCAGTGAAATGTCCCATATAGCACACATTTCTAGGTATAAATATTGCTAGATATACCAGAGAAAAAAGCTATACAACTATATAGAATGCCAGAGTTACTACCTCTGGATCGATCATCCTCATAGGATGTCGGTATGTCATCTAGGAGCGAGTGGAAGCCACTACCACAGATGCTTAACCCCAATAGGTCTCTCCTCTCCCAAAACCCCTCTACCTAAGGGGTGCCGTTACAGCGGTCTTTCTCCGCTCGCTACTACTACTTCTACCCAGAACCATCATCCTGAAATAGCACCCAAGCTTTGGCCAGCCTAGGGTGGGAAAAAAGGAGGGAAGGGTTCACTGGGCGACACAGGTCTTCATCCAGAAACAGATTTTTCCTTTGTCAAAATCCCTTTTCTGGGATCGACCTGTGTCGCCCAGTGAAATAGTAGCAGAGAATTGGCCATATAAAAGCTTGTTAAATATAAAAGGTCAAATTTCAAAATTAAAAATTTTACTGAGGAAAATAAAATTATTTTTGAATATGCTTTTTACTTATCCAAATAATATAACATATTATTTAAAACTGTATATGTTAAGTAAAGTATACTAAACAATGAAGCTTAAGATATTGCTTAACAATGTGACTAAAAAACCATCAGCTAAATTAACAAATAGTGGTGAAAAATTGAACAAGGATGGTAAGTACAAAGACAGGAGTGGTTTGTGAAGCAACCCAAACCCAGTCAACAAGGTAGAAAGGCAGGGAATACAAGCGAGGCAGGTAGGTGAGAGGTATACCAATAGGTAGGGCAAGCAAACTAAATCACAAATTACAACTTAAATAACATAATATTAAGCTGACTCTGGAGAAATAATGTTCCCTGCAGCGACAGTAGAAAATTTAAGAGCCTCTAAGGACTTAAGGTAGTGACGTTTAAAAACTCTTGGAGATTTCCAGCCCGTATATTTCTTAATTTCATCAAAATTCATATGTTGAAAGTAATTAACTGAGGTGGCTACAGCACGGATATCAAGGACCTGGGGAATTGAATCCGGGTTGGCTTGCTTAATAAAATAAAGAATTTGTTGTCTAATACCATTCAAGGAGATGGTTCCACCATTCTCTCTAACAAAAAGGGGACCTGAAGATCTTTGAGAAGTCCTTTCAAGGTAAGCTTTTAAGGTAACTACCGGACATAAGGAAGGATCTTCCGGAAGAGGTATGATCTTCCAGGGAGACCATCTATTTTGAGGATCTTCGTTCTTGGCTAAAAAGGTTTGGTCCGGAGAAAGTAGAACCTCTCCTGACGGGAGGAAATCCACATGATTCGACTCTCTAGAAAGAGCTGAAAGTTCAGAGATTCTAGCTCCTGAAGCCAGGCTAATTAAAAACAGCGTCTTCCTAAGAAGAGTCAAATAAGAGCAAGATTCATTGTTAGTGTCTGAAGCTAATCTTAGTACGTCATTTAAAAACCAAGAAACCGTTTTAGGATGGGTTGTTGGTCTAAGACGAGCACAAGCTTTAGGAATAGAGGAAAAATACGAATCTGTTAAGTTAATGTTAAATCCCAATTGAAATATTTTCTTTAAGGCGGATTTAGTCGTAGTAATAGTACTAGCAGCTAGGCCTTTATCAAAAAGGGCCTTAAAAAATGAGATTGTGAGATTCATAGTCATTGTATGAACGTCTGATTCTTTTAGAAAGTTGGCATGTTTTCTTACTGCCGAATCATACTGACGGAGAGTAGATTCTCTCTTATCTGATTCTAAAAACATTGTGTTCAAAGGATCAATAGTAGCATTTCTGAGTCCAGCCCCGTGTCAGCCGGTGAAATTCCATACTAACACGAATTTCTAGGTAAAATATTGCTAGGTATACCAGAGAAAAAAGAGCTTTCAGGAATGCTGGAGTTACTACCCCCAGATCGAGCGTCTTCCATAATGGAGACGTCGGTATAACCAAGGGTGAATGAAAGGATCACAACCACAGAGCCACACTCGAAAGACATCCCCATGTCAAAACCCCCCCGGAAAGAGTAGTGAGCCGTTCCAGCCCCTACGCTCATCCGCCCGCCAGGCCGGCGACTCCAGCGCCATCTACACTCATTCCGTTTTCTAGCACGTGATTTTTCGTACCCCAGGATTTTGTGCTTTTGTCTTTGGACGATTTTTGCCTTTTGCTCGCATGTCTTCCAGCAACTTTACCATCTCCAAGTTAAGTACCATCTTATTGTGGGATTTTTATGATAAGTGTGGCTGGATCAGTCCGTATTTTCATATTATATGTGATTGTTGTTATGACGCCGTGGCGTCCCCTAGCCAGCCATGTCGACCGCGAGATTCACCCATCCAGCTTGTTCTGTTTGGGCTTTCTCCTTGTTGTTATATTACTTATCATTATTCCGCCTGGAACTCATCCTGGTGGTGTTTCCTGGGCGGGTTATATCGGTGTTTCTTATAATGTTTTACTGATCCACATGTCGGGTTTCCTCTATTAGGGTTCCCGTCATTTCGCGCTTAGGATTCTTCCTCCGGGATGTGTTCCCATGACAGTTTTAGCTTATTTATCCTTTTATTGTGTCGTGCTGGTGCTGTACGTGTTTTGTTGCCTTGAATTACATGCGGGGTGCGTCAGCTTAGATTTATTGTTTATCTGGTCGCTCCTCTAGGTTAGGCTATGCGCCTTGCACAAGCACAAATATTCCTGGGTTATGTATATTTTGTGATGGTGATTTATCTGGTATTTTGTTGTGTGGGGCCCTCCCCTTGCCTGTCCATGTCCAGTTAGGCTCGTATTTTGCTTCCTTGGTCTCCCGCTCTCCTCGTAGGTTAGGCGTGGGGTGGACCCTCAGGTTGAGGGAGTTTCTGTTGCTGTTTCTTCCATGGGCCGTTGTTTGGGTGGTAGAGTGAGACCGCATTGTCCTCCCCCTTCTCCACGGAGGGGTAGAGTTTCGATGGGTGTGTCTCCTCTATGCTGTTATGGCATTCTCCCTCCCTTTTTTCTTTCGGCCCTGGTTGGATTTCGGCACAAAAATTTCTCTCCCTGTTATTTCCTCCCCCGCCCTTCCCTTGTCCCTCCCTGTTAGCCTAGGCTATGCCTAGGCACGGGTGCTGACCTAGGCTATGACTAGGGTGGAGTCGGTGTGTTGAGGCCTTGGTCGCTATCCCCTTCTCCTCTCTTTTGGGGTAGGCTTGTCCTGCCACGGCTAGTATTAATTTACTTGGCGTGGCGCGTGATTGCAGTTGAGCGGGTGAAGCATCTTCCCTTGTCTCCTGTTTTCGCTTGACTTAGCCTACTCCCCATCCCTGCCCCACCAACCCTTCCCTCCCCCTCCCCATCCCAGGCCAGCTCTTGCCTATTCTCGTGCGGGTGACGCTAGCTGGCGTTTTCTCCGAGTTGGGGGCTTTCCCTGGTGGAGAGATTCGTTCCCTCCCAGAGCAAGTCCCCGGTGGCGCTGCGCTTGTCTTGATGTTTTGTTAACCTGCTCTCCTAGGATCGAGCGGGTTTTGAACATTCTTATTTTCGTTCTCGACCTCTTTCCGTTTGAGTTTGCCTTAGTTGGGTTGATTGGCGCCTACTCCGGCCCTTATTATATATGGCCTTGTGATGTTGGTAGCCTCACCCTCCTATTGTTTCTCTAGCGGGGAGGTTTGGGCTCTCCGGGGAGGTGTCTCCGGTCTCCGGAATGTACGTTTCATTACCTGGTTACCAGTCCCGTTACCATCTCTTGTATTCTATATGTATATCCACTGGCGGAGCGAGCTTCTCACTCCGCCATTACACATATTATTATTATTTTATTATTTTATTTTGGGGGTCCGGTGTCCTGCCCTGGGGTTCTGCCGTCTTTATTGCTGGCATCCCTTGTGGTAGGGCCCTGTTGACTCAGCTCTCTCGTTCTGCCAGAGTATTCCGGTGGTCGGGATGCAGCTTGCTTACCGCTCTGTTTAATTTATCGTTTGGTGGACCCGTCTCTGACGAGGGTTTTTCTTCCGCGCCGGAGTCCTCCGGTAGTAGGTTGAAATACCCGGGCCTACCTACTTTAGGTTTCTTAGAGTGGTAGGTTCATGTACTTTTACACTTACAGACTGTGCGTTGTGAGGAGCCAGGGTGCACCGCTTCCCTCCAGCAACTCTACGGGCACGTGGTGTGCCGGACCCACGCTGGTTGTGCGGTCCGGCTGGACGATCTCATCGTTTGGCACCCTGATGGCTGTGAGGTCTGCTTTGCCTTATGCAGTAGCATCCAGGACGAGTCGGTAAGATATCGCCTCTCGTTCCCCACGTTTCTTCAGTCTAATAAGTGCTCATAATGTAATCATTGCTTTTATATTACAGTATGTTATTCCTGATTGCCTGCTCTCTTTCAGGTGGACGAGTCCTCTAAGAAAACATCTCTGGAATCTCTCCGCGCCTGGGTGGCTGGTTTCGGAAGGAACGTACCGTCGGGGAAGCCTTACGTCCCCGAGGCAAGCCTGCGAGACCTGCTTTACCCCGCGCCCGGGTTGCTGCTGCCGTCCCAGCGGAGTTGGCCACCCCATCATTCAGCAGATCCGGGGACGCGACCCAGCCACCCCAAGAAGACATCTTGTACGCGAAAGTTTTGGAGGACGCCGCCGCCTTGGACTTGGACCTGGAGCCAATGAATACGGAGCCGGACCAAGTGGTAGGTAGCGAGGTAAGTGAGGTTGCGGGGCGGGTGCCCTCTTTGATTCCCCATCATCCTCTGCATCTTCCTTTACAGGATTTGGTAAGTCTTCCATCTTGGGTGACAGGGCTCCATCAGCTGTCCCCAAGTTGAAGCTGAAGACTTCATGGAAGGCGAAGGGCTTCAAGTCCTCGTCTTCCAGAAAAGCATCTCCTTTCCCCGTCGAAGGCTAAGGTTTCTGTACCTGTAGCCTCCGGGAGCAAACCAGGAACCTCGGGCAAAGCGCGGTAAGAGGGCACCACAACCAAGCCCTTCTCGCCAGCCTGCCTTTGACCCTGAGGCGTTTGCCAACTCTTTACTCGAGAGGTTCTCGGCGGAGGTAGAGTCGAAGCTCTCCAAAATCTCGGAGAAGCTTCACAGCCACGATACCATACTGGCGGGTATGGCTCGCTCCGGTGGGGCCGACCAACAGTATGAGATTCCGGATACGGCTGATCTCCCTCCCTTCGATGTCGGGAACCCATGGCGTTTTGCTCTTCGTGCCATTCGGCACGAAGACACTCTGACAATCGAGGGTCTTGGCACGAGACGTCTGAAGGAGTTGGAGTTCTTCCCTCCCGATCTCCTGCCCCCTTACCCAGGCTTCGTTAGGCTGACGGAGGAAGCCTGGGTACGCTCAGACAAGGTCCCTAAAGAGACAGTGATCTTTCCGAGGGACCAGGCTCAGTCTACTCTCCTGCGCACTCTTACGGAGTGGCAGGCAGAGAATACTAAGCTAACTCCATTCAAGGGCAACTACACTATATTTTCATTAGGTGATAAGTTGTCCACTCCCTGCATTAACAAAGTCGCTCTGGCTACGGCTCGGGCTTGCTTTGAGGGTAATCCTTTGCCTCAATTGAGGGAGACATAATGTGGTTCGGATTCCACAATAAGCTGTAGGTCCCGTTGCTAGGTAGCCAGTTGATTCTTAGCCACGTAAAATAAATCTAATCCTTCGGGCCAGCCCTAGGAGAGCTGTTAATCAGCTCAGTGGTCTGGTTAAACTAAGATATACTTAACCCTTTAACGCTGAAGCCCTATTTACAAAAACGTCTCCCGTATGCCGGCGGCGTTTGGAGAGTTAGCGCCGGAGCGGAAAAAAATTTTTTTTCAAAAAATCACAGCACGCTTAGTTTTTAAGATTAAGAGTCATTTTTGGCTCATTTTTTTTGTCATTGCCTGAAGTTTAGTATGCAACCATCAGAAATAAAAAAAATATCATTATCATACATAAATATTGGAATATATGACAGCGAAAAAAAAACTTGTATATAATTGTATACAAATTGCGCTGTAAGCAAAACGGTTAAAGCTAATGAGTTAATTTTTTTTAGTTGTATTGTACACTAAATTGCGATGATTTTGGTATATAACAAATTTTAAAACGATCAAAGCAACACAGAGAAAATATTATCACAAAATGATGCATGAATTCGTAATGAGCGGACGTAAAAAAATGTTTTTTCAAAAATTCACCATAAATCGAAATATTGTGCTAGAGACTTCCCGTTTGTTGAAAAATGAAGCTAATTGATTGAATATTACTAGACTGTAAGTGTTTTAGCTTAAAATCGCAGTTTTCGACCATTTCGGTCGAGTTAAAGTTGACCGAAAGTCGAATTTTTTCTATTTATCGTGATTTATATGGAAATATTTCAAAACTGATAAAAGCTACAACCATGAGTTATTTTTTGTTGTATTGTACATGAAATTGCGCAAATTTTCATATATAAAACTTTATGTAACGACTAATATAAAGCGATGCAAATATTACGACAACGAGACGAAAGAATTTCTGAGATGTTCGGCGAGTTACTCACAAGAGACGTAAGGAAGATGTTTTTAAAAAATTCACCATAAATCGAAATATTGTGCTAGAGACTTCCAATTTATTGCAAAATGAAGTTAAACGATTGAATATTACTAGAATGTAAGAGTTTTAGCTTACAATTGTGTTTTTTGACCATTTCGGTCGAGTTAAAGTTGACCGAAGCTTGAAATTTTGGCAGTTATCGTGATTTATGTGAAAATATTTCAAAACTGATAAAAGCTACAACCATGAGCTATTTTCTGTTGTATTCTACATGAAATTGCACACATTTTCATATATAAAAGTTTATGTAACGACTAATGTAAAACGATGCAAACATTACGACAACATGACGAAAGAATTTCTGAGATGTTCGGCCGAGTTACCGCGTGCAGACGTAAGGAAAAAAATTTTTTTTTCAGAAATTCACCATAAATCAAAATATTGTGCTAGAGACTTCCAGTTTGTTGCAAAATGAAGGTACATGATTGAATGTTACTAGAATGTAAGAGTTTTAGCTTATAATTGCGTTTTTACCATTTCGGTTGAGTTAAAGTTGACCGAAGCTTGAAATTTTGGCAGTTATCGTGATTTATATGGAAATATTTCAAACTGATAAAAAAGCTACAACCATGAGTTATTTTCCGTTGTATTCTACATGAAATTGCGCACATTTCCATATATAAAACTTTATGTAACGACTAATATAAAACAGTGCAAACATTACGACAACGTGATGAAAGAATTTCTGGCGTGGACGTAAGGAAAAGTTTTTCAAAAATTCACCATAAATCGAAATATTGTGCTAGAGACTTCCAATTGGTTGCAAAATGAAGGTAAATGATTGAATATTACTAGATCATAAGAGTTTTAGCTTAAAATTGCGTTTTTTACCATTTCAGTCGAGTCAAAGTTGACCAAGGTTGAAATTTTGGCAGTTATAGTGGTTTATATGAAAATATTTCCAAACTGATAAAAGCTACAACCATGGGTTGTATTTTGCTGTATTGTACATGAAATTGTGCACATTTTCATATATAAAACTTTATGTAACGGCTAATATAGAACAGTGCAAAAATTACGACAAAATGACGAAAGAATTTATGAAATTTTCGTGAGTTACCGCCGGCGTAGAAAAAGTTTTTTTTTTCAAAAATTCACCATAAATCGAAATATTGTGCTAGAGACTTCCAATTTGTTGCAAAATGAAGGTACATGATTGAATATTACTAGAATGTAAGAGTTTTAGCTTACAATTGCATTTTTTCGACCATTTCGGTCGAGTCAAAGTAGGCCGAAGGTTGAAATTTTTGTAGTCGACGTGCGGCACGCGTCCACTCGGCACCCAACAGACAATTTTAGTCGACGTGTGATACGTCCAATAGGCGTTTAAGGGTTAACTTAACTTGTGGTCTAAACTACTGCATTAGGCCCATAATAGGATATTTCTCACAAGGTTCTTACTTACTCTAATTTATTTTAATACCTAATCCAGGTTATTTAGTTCACACTTAAGGATATGTAATCCTAGGTCAAAGTCTACAGACAAAATTTACTATTTATCTAGTCTAAACTTAATCTGATCTAGGCTACTGCCTAGATTATTGTAGACATTGTATAATCTGAAAAGATTTTCTATTTTAATGTTAAATTGTGGAACTTTTCTTTTAGATAAAACATCTAATTGAAATGACAATTTTTTTAGAAAACAATATGCACTTTTCACAACTAACAATCTGCAGTTACGACTTAACGCTGGCTATGAGTTTAACAAGAAAAGTTGGTTTTTCGGCTTTCACACACAAATTACCTACGAATTACAAAAGTTTAAAACTAAAAATTTAACTGGGACTTAAAACTAAGCACTTTACTTGCTTCCTTAAGTCCATAATTACTGAACTGTAGAGCACTGATGAGAATTGAATCCGTTTTCAATCGACCAATGCAGGGTAATGGCTTCATTGGTCTCTTGCCAGTCTGTTTGTCAACAATATGGTGGACTGTGCATGTGCACAATTACTTCCTCTTCTAGCAGGTTTGATGAAGGAAATAACTGGGTACAGCTTCATTGTAAGATAAAGGAAAGCGCCCTCTTATCTTTGAGTCCATTACACACTCCATCACATATTAAAATTATGACACAATACCTGGCCAAGAGACCGACTAAAAGAGAGTTCTTTAATATTAGTTTGGTCACCACGTTGCTCTGACAGACCCAAGAAAGGTAACCCCTTGAGGACGAAACAAGCAACTACGCCATCCAAAAATAAAATAAAGCACTGGGGAGAGGAGAAACCAGCACAAGTTAAATCTGTGATCCTACTTCACTAATTACCATCAACAATGATTGGGAAACCCTCTAATTGGTAGAGGAATAAAGGCAAAAGATCCAATAAATATAATGAATACTTCACATTATTTGGGTGAATTAGTTACTCGTAGAAAATCAATAAAAAACCTGGGAATTCCAGGGAGCTGTGAACAGCGTCACTGACACATGGAGAATAAAGATGCTAGCTGCTGGAGATCTAGCTTACCATAGGTTACTAACTAACGCAGCTTCCTTGTAGCAAGAGCATAATGTCAGGGATTTTATTTACTACAAAAATGGACTAATTATAAGTAATGGGTTAGTTAAATCTATGAAATTTTGGAAATGAAGGAAATGTTTACAATTTTTGTTTCATGCTCTTTATAGTAGATGAAACTACAAACAGATCTACTACAAGGACTGAGGTGATATTTGATATTTATAACCAAAATATTTTAATGGGAGACCTGAAGATTGTATGGCATTCCAGGGCAAATACATATTTTTGAAGAGTATGTTGGTGGGTAAACGTTTAAATTAACATACAGTATTATCTAAGGGAGGGGAGGTCTAAAACACCATCCCCTCAGAGCACATTTTGATGTGAATTTGAGTTGGATTTTAATGATTATTCAGTGAACAAGAAGCTAAATTATATTTAAAAAACCAAAACACTCACCTCTGACAAAAACAAAACTGTGATAAAGCCTCCTAAGCCAATAAACTTGATAATACTATAGAGGTAGTTGAAAGGAGATGCTTCAGAATTTGCATGTGCTGGTCTTGTGATGCGAGGAGGCAGCACCAGTGTCACATGCATCACAGTATACCAGAAGGAGATCAAGGGCACAAAATAATAAAACTGATATGGTCTGTTCATCACCAGACACAAGACAACCACCAAAAAGTTGATGCGAAACATAACCTGCAAAAGTCACTGTGTTATGACATACATTAGGTATATATAAAGTTCACCCCAGCAAGTTTTAATAGAAAAAAATTCTTAGTAAAATTTCTCTGGATACTATGTATAAAAACCTGTCACCAAACATCATTATATCCTACATTTAAGCTTAAATATTCACTGAGCAAGCAGACTAAAAACTACATGGCATTAAATAAAATAGTTTAGGACTGGGTGAATTTAGAGAGTAGAATCATATGTAAAACATATACCTTTAATGTTCATATCTTTTCTGTAAACCTTTCAATAAATTATCAAGCAAGTTTATACATATAGAACTGAACTTCAAATCTTAATTCCGAAGCAATGTTATATAATGCAATTGAACAATGGAGAAGTATTTTCCTGTTTAAAAAACTTGAAAAACCTTGACTTAATTATTACACCTTATAGTACTGTAGGCACCTGTGTTCAGCCATGCAGCCTACCTGCCAATGAATCACATCGCACATCGGAGAAAGCCCCATGTGGTTGACACAAGGTCAGGAGTAAACACAAATTACTGAGACGATGTTTTCGGTGAATATTTCCGACATTATTATAGTTACCTCCTTGATGTAGCCTACCAGTCTAGTATCAAAACACCATTCATTTAGCTATGTACATATATTCCACAACCTTATGTTTTATATTTAGATAATTGTACGTTTGACTCTGTGAAGAAACACAGAGGCCTATGCTTAATCCCTTTTCCTTACCTGTCAAAGGTTACGACTGCATCATGGCCTGCAAGGTTTTTGACTTGTGTGAATTTTAGATGAATAAATCAGTTGTAACCTGACCTATGCTTCAGCTTACACCTCACTCTAACACTAGTGACCCCAGAGCGACCCAAAGAGGCCGACGCAGAGATGACCGATCATGCCAAAGAACCCCACGCCATCAGCGAGAACCTGGCAGCTGCCTCCATCCATTTGCTGTCCTTCATGTCCCACAAACCTAGAAGCATGGTTTTTCAGGGCAGAAACGATTTTCCACACAAAGATCACCTCATTGACGCGGAAAGTAGACGCAATCCTTGAATTCCTGCCAGGCGACATATTTGAATAAATAGCAGCACGGCTCGAGGAACTAGACACCCCAGTAACATACGACATCCTGAAGGACCACCTGAAGTCATCCTTCAGCATGCCACCTGCCCAGAGAGCGAAGAAGTTCCTGAACCACATAGGGACATCAATAGGCGACGAGAGACTATTGTATGTGTATAAGCATCTGAGACGACTCATCACCCTACAATCCAGAGGCGGGGAAGCCAAGTCATCCTTGGACCTGGTGAGGGAAGTACTCCTCACTAAATTACCCCTCCAGACAGTAGCCACGATGCCGAAAGCCTCCACCATGCCCATAGAAGAATTATTGGTGATGGTCAACAAGGTACATACAGCACTTAGAGCAGCAGACCCTGCACAGCCAGCATCAGCAGCACGTCATGTCGAACAATCACCTGACAGCAAAGGAAGCAGCAATGATGACGAACCAGCTTCCCATCTCCAAGATGCGTTTCGCCAAGGGAAAGCAACCACAAAGAAGACAGGAACACCCGGCAGGAGTCTGTTTCTTCCACTGGAGATTTGGGGTGAAACCAAGAAAGAGCAACAAAGGCTGCATATTCTTAAAAAACACCCACTACGTCACAGAAGCAACCAAACCATACTAATACCAGTTGGGGGGTAGACAGGTTGCTTCGTAAGAGAAATCGTGCCTACCCACCGCTGTCTTTCTTCCAGGTATGAGAGATGGACAGAGACATGCTTCTTCATTAGAGATGAAAGAACCAATAAGGAATTCTTGGTGGATACCGGAACCTGCAGGTATTTCATCCCAGCAAGACCAGCAGAACGACTTAACCCTGCCCCACCCCCCCACCTTCAGGTCTCTACCGCCAGCAGAGCCCCATTAACCATGTAAGGAAGGTGGGGGATGAAAGTCAAATTCAATGGAAAAGACTACGACTGGTCTTTCATAACGGCACACGTAACAATGGCGTTGTTGGGAGTAGACTTCTTGATGGCTCATAACCTCATAGCCAGGATTCCTTTCTCGTTGAAAGGAACTAGTCACGAGACCCGCAAAGAATTCATCTCCTCAACAGCCCAGCAGACATATAAAGACTTCAAACAAGATGAAGCACAAGGTTTGCCCATCGCACTAGAGCCCCCACCAGCAGAAATGAGAGATCTGTTGTGGGAACGTGAGGACGTATTCAAGGACGATCTCAGGCACAACCTCAACAAACCAGCAAAGCACAGAACAAAGCATCACATGCAGACAGAAGGTCCCCTGATACACTCAAAATTCAGAGGGTTGGCACCGGGAAAACTTTCCTATGCAAAGAAAGTTTTCAAGGAAATGGAAGAAGCCGGAATGTGCCAGAAAGGATCTAGTCTATGGGCATCACCACTGCATATGGTACCAAAAGCAGACGGAACGTGGTGCCTCTGCGGAGATTACCGAAGGTTGAATGTCAATATGCAGCCGGACAGATCCCTGCTACCTAATGTAGCAGACATAACAAACGGAATGAGTGGAGCAAGAATACTAACCAAGATCGACCTGCTGAAAGGTTATTTTCAAGTACCAGCAGCAAAAGAGGATGTCAAAAAGATGGCAGTCATCATCCCCTCTGGCACCTACACATTCAATTACAGCTATTTCGGCCTCTGCAACTCAGGGGCAACATTCCAAAGCTTGATGGACAAGATGTTCGGGGACCTCCCGTTCTGTGTAGTATACGTGGACGATATACTAATATTCAACCCGAACCTAAAGTAGCATATCAAACACGTGAGAGAAGTGTTAAAAAGACTAAAAGAAAATGGGTTAATAGTGAGAGAAGACCAGTGCGAATGGGGAAAGGGAACAGTTGATTTTTTAGGACACAAGAGCAATAACAGAGTTCCCCAAACTGAAAACAGTAAAAGCAGTACAAGAGTTCTTGGAACTCATAAACTACTAACACCATTTCACTTCTAACTTAGCTAAGATCATGAGCCCCATATGTCAGTGTTTTTAAGGCCCCATATGTCAGTGTTTTTAAGGAAAGAAAAAACAGTTAATTTGGACAAGTGAACAAGACAATGCATTTAGGTTAGCAAAAGAAGCAATAACAAATGCAAGCACTCTTTTCTTGTGGGCCTCCAGATTAACCAATTGTCTAGGTAGGGTATTACTTGTATTCTTTCTTGTCTGAGTTCTCGAACAACTACCGTTGCTAATTTTGTAAAAATTCTTGGGGCAATGTTTAGCCCAAAGGGCATGACTTCAAACCTGTATGTATCTTTCCCTGTCTGGAACCCTAAGAAGGGGTGGAAGGGAACGGCAATAGGGACGTGCCAGTATGCATCTTTCAGATCTATAGAAACTGTCTAAGTCCCTTTTGGAATGAGTGAATGTACTTGCACAACGGTAGTCATCCAAAACTTTTGGCAAACAATGTGCTTGTTCAATGTTCGTAGGTCAAGGATCACTCTTCAGAGGAATCCTTTTTGGGGACACTGAAGAAGACATGCTTGGTGGCGAATGTACGCATGTTTTTCTATGGCTCCCTTTAACAGGGCCTTCTACACGTAATCTTCCAGAGGGGGGTCTGGTTTTTGGAAGAACCCCTTTTAAAGGAGGGGGAGGGGATGAGACCATTTCCACCCCAGCCCATTGAAAATAATGCTGTGTCCCCAAGGGCAAGACTTCCATTACCCGTGGTGTCGTCGAAGCCGACCTCCCCCCCCCCGCCCCTTATAATTCCTATTGGTATCTGCCTCTTCCTCTGCCTTTGCCCTTTAAATGCAATCCAGGCACTGCTTTTCCTTTTCCTCTATAAGAAGTTTTTGGACCTTGTGAAAAGGATGCCCTGGCTGCTGTTGTAGTTGTTGTTTGTTGTCCCTTTGTAGGGAGTTGTCCTTTCTGACCACCTACCTGTTTTTGAGGAAAACTTTTGGAGGTGACTGAAAGCTAATGATTTTTTAATCATATCAGGCCTTTTTTGGGTTGGGTAATGGGCAGTTTTGGGTTTTTTGTTTCCTGAATTCCCCCTTCCCCAGAAGAGCGTACACTGTACAATTCTGTTGCTGGGCTTGCTCGTTGAGCCTAAACAAACTACTAAAACAGGTCCTTACAGAAGGAGTTAGATTGTAATAATGAAGTCACATTGGGAAGTGACTTGTTGGAGCCCTCCAATGCTTCCATTCATGCTTTTATGAGCCACTCTAGAAAGTCACAGAGTGCTTCCCACAGGGTTCCCATAAGACTTTTGGCCACAACAGCAAAAACTGTTCTGGAATCTTCTGGAAGCCTTTTGGTGGCAACTTCCAGCAAGGTGGTAGCGGTTATAATACTAAGGAGGTGGATCCTAGCATGAAATTCTGCCGAGGCTTTCTCCTCTCAGATTCTTCTCATAGGGATCCCACACTACTGTGTAGCTATATCTAAAGGGAGCGTTTTCCTTTCAAAAGGGAGTTGAAGCATTGTCCATTCCTTGGTGGAATTTTTCGAAACTGGGATGATCGAGGCAAATGGCTTTAATTCTGCCATTGTCTCCCGTTGACTGGTCACTACAAAATTCTAAAAATCTGCCTCCATGATTAATTATTTTGAAAGTGAAGGGACAGAAGGCTGGGGCTATTTGGTGAGCAACTTGGGTTTTATTCAAAATGGAAGCAGAGATCCATTTTCCATTGACTTGGTAAAGGGTGTCCTCTATAGCTTTTACTGCCATAAACACAGGTAAGAGAACCATTTCTTTTAGTGGTTTCTCCATATTACCCCCTTTCCACCCCTTCTTATCCCCACTTCCTATCGGGGCCTGAACTTGGACTTAAAGGGTATCAGGAGTGTCATTATTCATCTCAGCGAGCTTGAAAACTATGGATTAGACACTAATGTCTGTTGTTTTCGGTTATCTTTACATGTCAGCCCCTTCACACCCCTTCTCACCCCCACTTCCTAATGGGGCTGAACTTGGACTTAAAGGGCATCGGGAGTGTCACTATTCATCTCAGGATCTCAATATATGACATCTTTATAATAAAATAAAGTTTTATATATACAGTAAACCCCCCGTATTCGCGAGGGATGCGTACCTCACACCCCTGCGAATAGCTAAAATCCGTGAATACTTAAAAACCCTCTAAAAACACTTAGAACTGCCTATTTTGATTGTTTAAACACAAGAAAATACAGCTAAAAATTTATTATTAATTCTATACTATTTGTGTGGAAATGCTCATCTAAATTTTTGTCACTACTTACTTTTGCTAAATTATCTCCTGTTACATTACTTATTTCTTTAGGATCAAGTATTCTTTTCCCATCTTTTACTATGGCATGTCTGGGTGGTTTAACATGGGCACCATTTATTTTCCTGAATTTTTCCCATATTTTTTGTATGGGAGTATTATTAGAGAGATCTGATACATATTTCCTCCATGAAATGATTCTTCCTTGAATTACTTCAATTTTAAAATTTGCAGATATTTTGTTATATAGAGGTTTTAATGTATCAATTTCTAATAATAATATAGTCATTTTTTGTAAAGTTCCTTCTAATATCGGTAATGTTTTGTTTATTTTACTGAACTTTCTCTTCAAATTATCTAATCTTCTTCCATTGTGTTTTATTTTTATTAATTCTGTTAGTTTTTCAGACCACCATGGGACTTTGTGTTTTGCTGGATGAGATTTTGATTTTGGTATTGCTTTATCAGCAGCATTTTTAATGAAATCAACAAGAAATTTATTAGTTTCATTATGGTCTTTTAAATATTCAAATGGTGGGATATTCCCAGTGTGGATTTCATATTCCTCCCAATCTGTTTTATAAATGTTATACTGAGAGACATGATTGGTGGGATTATGTTGTAATAATGTGAAATTAATATTGGGAGATGATCACTTGTATGCAAGTCGTCAACTGTATTCCAATTCAATCTGTCAACTGAGGAAAATGTTCCATGTGTTTTAGAAAAATATGTGCTGATTTCATTATCATTTATACAGCACATGTCATATGAATCTATGAATTCTTCTATTTTACTTCCTGCTCTATTTGAGTCTGTACAATTGCAGTCCCACATCGGGTTGTGAGCATTAAAATCACCTACTATTAATGTAGGTTCCTTGGCATTATCATCTCAAATGTCATACCACTCTCATCCTTGTAGGAGGGAGAGAGGAAAAAGGAATAGGAATGGAGTCATATCCTTGGGATGTCTTGGAATCAATAAAAGAGAAGCAGGAGAGATTGTAAGTAATTCTTTAAGTTTGTCAAAGGCATAATTCTTATTAGGTTGGTTGTAAAAGTTATAAATTACATAATTATCGTTTTTTATTCGATACTTGCAGATCAGTAAAGTTTACAGGTACTCTGTCATAACATACTTTGTTATGTACATTTATAGCAGTACCTAAATTTCCGTCTTCCTCTCTAGATGTAGATGCTAAGGTATATTTACCTATTGTTGATACTGTTTTGTTGACATGTTGTAAACAATATCACTGGTTCGTATTCTTTTAGTAATCGTTGTATTTCTCCTAGGTGTAATCTGGTCTGCAGACCATTTACGTTCCATTGTATGATATAGCTATTGAAAATTTTTTACTATGACGGTCGAGTTTTACTCTCTTTTTTGTATTATCAACTTGCACTTTTTCTAATAACTTACTCACCACATTCATTTGTTTTTCTTTATAATATACTAAGGGCTCAACGCACATGCAATCTTTTTCATGGGTACTCAAATCTGTGGTTTCTTTTTTCTAAATTTCATAAAATTTCTTATAATGTTTGTTAAACCATCTTTCGTTAAGTTTTTGTTATTATTGCACAATTCTTCAAAACAACCATTACATCCACATGTGTTTTCATGTACATTCTTTGTTTCATTTGCTCTTTTACCAATTATTGGTGATGGAGTAATCTCTTCTTCCCTGACATAATCATTGTTATCTTTAACTTCAGTGTTTTGGACATTTGTATCCAAAGGTTTTACTACTATTTTAGGAGATAAAGGTATATTCTTAGTTTGTTTTTGTTCTTTCTTTACATCCCTTGTCTTTGGTTTAACCGACGATGCTCTAATTATAGTTGGTTTTTTCGTTTTGGGTGGTGTTCTCTCCAAAGGCCTTTTTTAATCTTTAATTTCCACTCCATCATGACTTTCCTCTGTTTCTTCTGTAGTATCATCATCTTGTGGTATTTGCATTAACATTTCAAAAGAGTTGGATAAAATGTTACCCATGTCCTTTGCGCCTGTTTCTTGATTCTTTACCATTTTATTTTTTTCTGTAAAGCATTATTTTCTTCTCGAGATTTATTTTCCTTTGGCTTGTTACTTCTATCTGTATGTATTTTTGATTCATTATTAGTTCTTCTTGTCAAGGCATATGTAAGTTTCTTAGCAGGATCCTGAATTCCTCTCAATTTCAATTCTAATTCAGCCTCTCTAATAGACATTCCTGTTCTTTCTTGCAGCATTTTCAATTCCATGTTGTACATGTAATACATGTATTCTTTGGGTCTTGCATCATGATTCTGCCCACAGTTTATACATTTTAGTTCGCTGCAATTCCATTGTGTGGCATGTTCTTCAGATCCACAATACGCACAAACAGGTTCGTTTCGACAATATTTTTTTGCATGCCCATATTTAGTACAGTTTTGACACCATAGTGGCTTGCATTGGGACATACGGCCTTATTTCTCTGTTTTGACCTAAAACTTTTATTTTTTGGGGTAGATCTTGACCCTCGTGATTTTCAACATTTTCTTATGTTTTTGTTTACTCTGTATATTATATACCTCACAATCTTGGTCTCTGGGATATCTTTTTTCAAGAGAGTCCAAGAGAATATTCTTTTCGATTGGTTCGTCACTGTTCTCAGGGAGCACAATGGTACCCTGAATGCTGTTCATAGTCCCATGTTTTTTAATTTTTACATTCATATTATCTATTGTTGTTACAGACATACAATCAGAATGACTCTCTGTTGTGGCTTCTATAAGCCACGTATTTTCTCTTATGTATCTAAACGACATTTCTGTCGTTGAATGTCTGTTTAATAGGTAGTTTTCTAACTTTAGGGCTGAAATTCTCCATTCTCTTTCTAAGGTTAGAAACCCTGACCAACTTCCTCTCCCAAAGAGGGAGTCGAAGTGAGTCAAGGTTGGGTCAAAACGATATTTACTTCCTTTGGGTTTGTTTTGTACTGGTGTATAAGGTTCCAGTGTACAGTAATTACATTTTGATTTTGTTTTGATTTTTCTAAAGAAAGGTTGTCATAGGAGGTTCCAGCGGTTGTCAACTGTGCCGAGTCGCTACCATCAAAAGGTCCAGGGGTACTCAAATCCTTATAATGACTTGTCATAAAGATTGAGGGGAGGGAAAAAAAATGAAACCTGAAAACCTTAAAAAGATATCATCAACCCTTCATGGAGTTTATTCTTTCACCAACAGCACAAGTGAGAGCCGACTCCCAAATGTCCGCCCCCTACCCTACCCCACAGGGATGGCACAACATGGTTAGAGTGGCCCAGGTGTAAGCCAAACCCGCTTGCTAGGACTGAGAGTACTTCAAGAATACGATAGTCCCCATCCTAATCATATCATGGGCAAACCAGAGAGAATGCCGAGAGTCCTATCCCCAGAACCAGACCCCCTTGGAATCCATGGTCCAGCCCTAACGGATAGTTCCGCCTTTGAGCAATCAATGTGATAACTCTCAGGTCCGAACATTATCAGGCAGCTGATGGTCCTACCACAGTCCCCACTATTTAGCTTCAGATATAAACCCAATCCCAGTTATGATATCTTTTCCTATTTATCAGATCCAATAAATTTTAGCAAAAGCAGAAAATTCCACAAAAATTAATTCAAAGAAATACATAATGGTATATGGGACTCTTGGACTCAAACCCAGGGGAACAGATTTCTGGGGTTCAAGAGACCCCTCACCACATCAAGGTGGTCCAGAATAGAGGGGGTGACCTTTAGGAATGGACCACTGCTAGGTTCTGCCTCTCTCTTCCCCAGGGAGTTGGTAGATGCTGCGGTGAACAAGAGACAGGCTGAAGACAACGACTGCCTTGTCCACCAGGCAGTGGCCAAGACCTCCAGGTCTTGGCGTGCCACTGTGGCCCAACCCTTGGGTCAGGCTAGCACTTTGTCGGCCCCTAAGAAGACCCAGGCTTCAAAGGGCACTCGTGGAAATACCCAGCCTTCTTCTTCCTCTGCCAAGAAAGGCACGCAGTCACGTCCCTTTGAACCCTCTTTCCAGCCAGGAAAAGGGGGCAAAGGTAAGAAGAAGGGAGGACTCTAAGAGCGGCATTCCCCTCCAGCTGCTGCCATTGGTGGTGGGGGGGAGGGCTGTCGAGCCATTAGGCAACTTGGCAGTGACATGGAGCTGAGACCTGGGTAGTGGTTGTCCTTCGGGAGGGATATCTACTTCCCCTCGAGTTTCGCCCACCTCTCACCAACAACCCAGTCCGTCTCCTCACCTGCGTTCCCAGCTTGCTGAAGGATCTCACACTCAAGGAGGTGGTGCAAACGATGCTGAAGAAGAGCGCTGTAGAAGTGGTGCTGGATCGGTCCCCAGGCTTTTACAGCCACATCTTTCTCATAAAGAAAGCCACAGGGGGTTGGAGACCAGTCACATACCTCTCTCATTTGAACCGATTTGTTCACCAGACTCGATTCACAATGGAAACAGCATGCTCAGTGCTTGCCTCCATCAGGGAGAACGACTTCATGCTTACAGTGGACTTGAAGGATGTGTATTCCAAATACCCATCCATCCATCCTCTCGCAAGTTTTGCTTTATCCTCGGGAAAGTGGTGTTCCAGTTCAAGGTACTGTGTTTCAGGCTCTCGACCGCTCCCCAGGTGTTCACGAGAGTGTTTACTCCTGTGTCAGCTTGGGTCCATTTGCAAAGGATACGTCTTTTGAGGTATCTCAACAACTGGCTCGTCATGGCGAGCTTCCACTCGCAGCTCACAGTTACTACAGGACAGGAATCGGCTTCTTTAGTTCTGCTATAGCCTCGGGGTTGTAGTAAATCTCAAGAAGTCCAATCTCATTCCCAAGCAAAGTTTAAAGTACCTGAGCATGCTGATAGATATGGTAGCAGCGAGAGCCTTTCCCTTGGACTCTTGTATCAGCTGGTTCAGGAAGGTAGCGTAGCTTTTCTTGTCTCGACAGAAGCAGCCAGCTCAGCAATGGCAAGTCGTTGTCGGTTACCTGTCGTTGTTGGAGAAGCTGGTCCCTCATGGGAGGCTTCACCTTCGTTCTCTCCAGTGGAGAATGAAGGAGTACTGGTCCCAGTTTCGAGACCCTCAATCCTTTCCCATTCCTCTCTCAGACTTCAGGAGTGTGGAACCAAGATGACAGGCACCTTCACATCAACATCCTGGAACTCAAGGCGGCCTTCCTAGCTCTCCAAGAGTTTCAGGATTGAGTGATGGGTTACTTGGTGGTGTTGATGAGCGACAACACCACAGTAGTGGCATATGTCAACAAGCAAGGGGGCCTTGTTTCCCTCCCGCTGCATTAGTTGACATTGCAGGTGCACAAGTGGGCAGTAACTCACTCAGTAGAGCTGTCAGCCAGGTACATTCCAGGCAAGAGGAATGTAGTGGCAGACAAGCTCAGCTGCCAGAGTCAACAACACGCTCAGCTGCCAGAATCAAGTGATAGGGACAGAGTGGTCCCTTCACTCAGACATCATGGAGAGGTTGTTCGAGCTGTGGAGGCTTCCTGCCATCGATCTGCTCGCCACCTGGGACAACAGAAAATTTCCAGTTCTGCTTCATCATGCCAGTCCCATGGGTCACCGTGGAGGATGCATTCCAACACCCATGGGACAACCTCGACGTCGTCTACGCCTTCCCTCCGTTTTGTCTGATTCGCAAGGTGATCAGCAGACTGTTGATCATCTTGAATCCCAGGATGATTCTGGTGGCTCCCAAATAGCTGCAGGCCATTTGGTATCCCGACCTGCTAGCCTTGCTCTTCAAGGCACCGAGAGAGATTCCTCCAGGGCCCAACATTCTGTGTCAATCCCACGTACAGCAGTACCATCAGGCAGTGCAGTCCCTATGTCTTCATGGCTGGAGACTATCCAGCATCTCTTGTGAGCGAGAGGCTTTTCTCGCCGCACAGCAACAAAGATGGCTGGATATCTCAGGCAGTCCTCTGCAGCGGTATACCAGGGAAAATGGGCCATCTTCTGTGGTTGGTGTTGTAGACAGGGTCTCTCCGGTTGGAGCCACTCTTCAGCAGGGTCACGGATTTCCTCGTCTTCCTTCGCCGAGAGAAGCTTCTCTCCGTTTCAGCTGTAAAAGGCTATAGGGCTGCACTTGGCCTAATCTTGTGCCTGAAAGGTGTAGACATCTCCTCCTCCTTGGAGATTTCGCTACTGATGAGAAGCTTCGAAAGGTCTTGCCCTCCCAGGGACCTCAGGCACCCTGTGTGGGATGTGACTCTTGTTTTGAGAAGCCTGACTCATTCACTGTACAAGCCTTTACGAGAGTCGTCAGACAGGGATCTGACTCTCAAGACCCTCTTTCTGCTTGCCTTGGGGTCGGCAAAAAGAGTAGGCGAAGTTAACAAACTTTCCTTCGATGTTAAACACTCAAGGGGATGGGAATCAGTTAAGCTCAATTTATCTTGGGATTTCATTGCAAAAACTCAGAACCCATCAGTCCCTGATGCCAGGTTTGAGTCCTTCACGATCCCCTCCCTAATGGACTTTGTTGATAATGATCCAGACGAAATGCTACTTTGTCCTGTTAGAGTGCTGCGGTGCTATCTGAAAAGGACTTGACATCTCCGGCCTGAGTGTCGATGACTCTTCGTTAGTACTGGCTCGTCCAAGAAAGAAGTGTCCAAGAACACTATTTCTTTCTGGATTCGTGAGACAATCAGGAGAGTGTATTCTGCAGTACCTTCCACCCAAGACCTCACAAAGTCAGGGGCACTGGTCCAACCCTTGCATTCTGGAAGAATCTGTCGGTACCTGGGGAACCGACAGGTACTGAAAGCGGGGGTGTGGTCTCGACAGACCACCTTTGCATCATTCTACCTTCAGGACATTGCCCACAAGTCCTTGGACACTTTTCCCTTGGGACCTGTGGTGGCTGCTCAACATGTTCTGTAGCTTAACCAGCTCTTCTAAGAGGACAGCTAGCATCTCACCTAAGGTGTTTGGTTATGGAAATAAGAGTGATTGCATGAGTGATGGCCTCTCCTCCTCCTTCTTCCTCATCATCCTTCTTTCTCTTCCTTCGGCAGAGAGTGGGATTCGAGCCGACACATGCTGGAACTAGTGGCCGACGCAGGTAAGTCTAGACTTCGAGCATCCATTCTATTTTTCTATCATTAGATTTATAGAAGCAAACCCATTCCTTCCTCTAGCAAGGGGAGGAAAGAGACTCTGACAATAAGACAAACCCAATATTCATATTTGCCTTACTGTCACCGACTTTTGGATTCATCCTAGCCTATTTTCGTAAGAAGTTACATTTCCTCACCCATTCAAAAAGGCCCAGAAGTCTGACAATTGATCATGCAGTTCCTATACTCTGATAAATATGTCAGAGGCATGGTACTCTTCCTCGCTCTATTAACCAGGAAGAGAATCCCAGGTGTGGTGAACTCCAGTCAGTTCAAAGACTTACTCATATTCCTTCCTCCAACAAGTGAGTCTTCCTAATGTTAAGGACTGATGGCTTGTATATCATGCAGGAACAAATCACAAATTTTTAAACTAATTTGTATTTTTCCTAACTATACAACCCTGGGGTCCTTTACATTACATTTCATGCCCACCTCATGCCAACCCCTCAATCTGATACCTGGGCCAAAAGGCAAACTGAAATGTTTACATCCGGGTGGGCAATACTCCTGCTTACCAGACGATAGTTAACTGCCTAACCACCTTGTTCGAAAGTTTAACAGCCGTTTCCATTTTCGCTGAAAGTAATTCCTAATGTAAAGGACCTCAGGCTTGTATAGTTAGGAAAAATACAAATTACTTTAAAATTTTGCGATATTAAAGAGAGATGTCTATTCTCATTCAATATCAATGAATTAAGGTTAAATTAGAACTAGGGGCTAATTCAGTTATTTAAGAAATGGACCGTGAAGCCTACTCTCACTAGTAACACCTTCCATAAAAGGCAGGACTCTGGTCTAGGCCTATACCAATTTGTCAGTGCTACTTTGGCTTGTTATCTACATGTCACCTCCTCTGAGGTGCTAGTACTAAACACCGTTTGGTAAATGTAAAGTAGATGGCCGTACAAAGATACTGTTTATTAATATAATAATTTGTCGATCACTCAACATAGAAATGGGTGCATATAATACTTTGATCCCCGAGGGGCTAGTACTAAACAGTGTCCCAAGGAGCTTCCACCATTTTAGTACTATCACCTCAGAGTAGGTGACACATAAATAACAAGCCAAAGTAGCACCATATCGTCTGTACCACCTGGAAATATTTTTTAAAATTTTCTATTATATGATCTGGGCTCATAATGGCCTACAAATAGCATCGCAGGGTCTAACAAAGAAATGAATTAGGCCTACACATAGTTTATTCATATTCTCGTCCATAAACCAGCAGCAAACTGTCATAAAATCGTTGCTTACCTGCCCACACATGCAATCACCTGTCAGTCAGTCTGAAGAATTTTAGGTAATGCCATCAGCTCATCAGTTCTGGTGAGTGGACTGACTCTGCCCACACATTGTCGTCTACACATACGTTTTAACGCCAGATTCGATGAACTGACTGGTGGACTGACGAGTAAACCTGATTGAGAATACCCGGCCTAGATAGAGTGGTTTGTGGTAGGTTTCTGTCTCCTAATATTAGCAGTTATGACTTGGAACATCGGCAGATGGTCTCTTGGTTGTCACTGACTCCTAATTTGTGTTTTAATAGAGATCTTTCACATTCACAATTAACCCCTCATCCCTTTTCCTGCTGAGAGCAACCAGATTTGCTGAACAGCAGCACCATATGTAGTAAATGTGGCTCGCTAACAAACTTCTCAGTTCCAGAGGTCCTTTATTCCTCACACTGTTGGACTGTGGATGTTGTGCAATTGGAACTTCAAAAGTCCATGCGAGGATGCAATGCATTACTACCCCAATGCTTTTCTCCTTGCATTTTAATACGTTTTTATCAATTAATTGTTTTTTCTTTTTAATAAGAGAGATCTCTTCTTTCTATATTTCCCTTTATCTTCTCTTATTTCCTAATGAACAACATATTCTTTGGAAGCTTGAATTTCAAGTCAATGGGCCCTGTGGGCTTATTTCGGATGAATAGGGTTCATCGTCTGAATAATAATATAAAATAATAATACAAATAATTTGAATTATCAGTGAAATCTACCAAAACTGGGACAGGCATAGAAAGCCTAGCCTAATAGAATCTAATGAAAAAGAAACTTGCACATTACACGCAGCAGCCTCATATTTTCTACCGAAAATGCATCTCACTATGCACGATAACATAAGTGATCAAATCATGTTTTGGAACAAAATTTTAAGGATCGCATGATATACAACATGCGCTGATACACAGGTACATATGCAAATGACGGTGCTTTTGATGCTGTATATTTTTGAGTTTTACAGAACGTTTTTGCTGGAAATGTGCTTCTATATTTACTATGGAGCAAGCTCCAGATCCAAAATCCAAAAAATCCGAAGATCGAAACACAGCTGTCCCCAAGGGTTTCGGATAAGGGATTGTGAATGTGTACAGTACACTGTATGCAGAAAAATGAATAGATTTTATTGCGGTTATCAGTTCCATGATATTTTATTTATTCATTTAAATCAGAATGAATTCTAACTGAAACTGGCATTTGTTCATTTTGTGAGGGCAGCATTTCTGTATTCAACAACATTTGCTTCATTCTTGCATAGCTAGTAAGTGTAACAGTTATAAATTTAGTGTTACAATAGTACTAAGTAAAGGTATGTGAATGTCTGTAATGTATGCGGACATTATATTTGTGAATAATATGTTAAAAGGTGAAGTGTTTATCTCTTCTTCCCCCAAATGCCCACTGGTATTTGGAAAACCATGACACGCTTTGGCAGCCAACGCAGGGTATGAAGAAACAGTTAGAGTCTCATGGAAATGGATAAAATTATTGAGAGAGAAATTAAGATGAAGTGTCATTTGAAGACAGCTGAGGGGAGAATGGATGAGAAGACTGACAACGTGATGAAGAAAATTGAGGGAGTGGAAGGTCAGAAGTAGGAGAGAGAGAGACATGTCCCCATGTGGCAGCAGCCAGGAGGGTAAGCAACAGGAGTAATGGAAAAGAGTGAATGTGAGGAAAGGATGAACAAGAGTCAAGGTTCATTATGCTTGTCATCGAATGGGACTGAGGGTATGAGTGAAAAATCAGTGAAAGGGATGAGTGAAGAGGAGCATGGAGTGAAATCAAAAGGAAGTGCAAATGAGCGTGTTGATTCAAGAAGTGTCTCAGAGGGCTAGTGTGACTGGGGCAAGGGACATGACGACTTTTTCACTAAGTATGAGAATTTTTGTACAGAGGAGTTTGGAGAAAATATATGACACTGAGTACAAGAACTAGAAGGTTGTGGGAAGGAAGATTTGCTAAATTATTCAAGAACTGTGAGTGTAAGGGATCAAAATTCCAAAAATGTGACAAAGGGTGATTGACAAGTACAGAGTATGACAGCAGGAGTGAAATACTGGAAAAGGAATGAGTCCAAAGAAGCCAGAATGGGGAAGAATGAGTTTTCATACAGTTTGTATGCACAGCGATTAGAGACCTTAGCTAGGAAGAAGTTTGGGAATAAGGGCATTATTAATACAAAATGCTAATGAAAAGTTTATGGCCACTGTACCTGCTAGCTTGGCTGAGTTCATAAGTCTTAGGCAAAAAGACAAATTAAGATGGATGAAATGAGATGATGTATTAGAAACAGTAGATCATGAGTTTGAAGTGGATATGAATGAAAGGAACAAAAAGAATGTGTATGGAGAAGAGAGCAAGGAAAGTATGTGTTCCTAAACACATCACACAGAAACATCCTTAACACGTAATCCAATTAATGTTATGGCCAGGTTTTTGGATGAGTATTATAATAATGAAAGAGTATACATTGGGAATGCTAAAGTGACAAGAAGTACAACTGCAATTCAGAGGGAAATGAGCAGGAATGCAAACCAGAATGGCCAACGGGTGCCTGTTTTGGCAGTGGTGAAATAGGACTTCATATGAGAGATTGTGTGAAAGCAAGTCAAATCTAATATCTTTAGCAACACAGATTAGGGTATGTAGCAAGGGAGTGAGTAGGGTGTGTGGTAATTGTGGCTGGCAGGGTCATTTTTCTAGAACGCACAAGTCCCTTACAGCAAGTGGAAGGTTTGCGGTGGGACAGTCATATGAGTGAGGTTAGGGGAATTGGGAAAATAGGACAATGAACGTCATAAGAAAATGGCAGTGCAGTTCAAGGGAACTGGGGATTCAAAGGGGAATGTAAGAGAGGGATCTGTGTTGGGGAAGAGGCATGACGGAACATCAAGGGGTGGAAATGCATGCTCTGATTAACACCAGATGTGGTAGCAGGGTACTAAACAGAAATGCTTTTGAAAGCTTACCCAAAAGTGAATGGTCAGAGTGCATATAATGAATTTGTGGGATGGACTGGAGAGTTGTCTGTGCATGTTTACAAAATTTGGATGTAAGTTGTGTTGCTGGAATGAGAATGGAAGATGATTCTTATGTGATATATAAGGTGAATGAAAAATGTGTTATTAGGCTATTGCCTTCTAAAGAAGAATGGTACAACAGTGCATCCAATACAAGAAATGACTGAAATGAGTTAGTGAGGATACCAGAAGCCAACTGTATGTTAGGAGTGATGGGAGTGCTAGTGTAAAGATGTTGGATGGAGTGGAAGTGTATGGTTCAGAAGATGTGATATTATCCAGGGATAACAAAAGTGTAGTGAGCGTAAAGGTGGGATGGCATGTAAGTCTGGGTATGAGAGGCTGTTATGAGCTGCCTTAGAGCAAGAGCCCGTGCCAGCACAAGGCAGGCTTAATCTAAAAGACATGGGTATAAGAGGAAATAACTGGGATTTGGATGGATCTCAATCAGAATGTGATAAGTTTTAAACACATTCCTTGTTCATCTCCCTTTTCCACCAAAGATTTATCTTCTACAACAGTTCTATTTATAAGTGATTCTGTATTATTATTTACTCTTCTACAACAGTTCTATTTATAAGTGATTCTGTATTATTATTTACTCTTCTACAACAGTTCTATTTATAAGTGATTCTGTATTATTATTTACTCTTCTACAACAGTTCTATTTATAAGTGATTCTGTATTATTATTTACTAACTGGATTTTATACGTATGACAATAAATTTTATTCCTGCATCCACTTGTCTGTAGGTAAATTGACACACATTTGTAAACTCATAACTCCCTTCACACAATGTTTTTGAAGCTAAGTTTTCCCGTGTTGGGCGATTTATATTTATTCTTTTACATCATCTGCGTGAGTTTCTGTTTCATCGTCTGATATAAGATGTAAGAAAACTTTTACGTTTCTCAGCACTAGTCAGCAACATACATGGGGGAGCTGGTAGAGTGGCCTCACTCAAGCTGGCCATGGCTTCCTCTGGAGGTTGACAAATATCACTTATTTCTTTCTTTTTTTTCATAGTTTTAAAGGATTTTGTTATCTTTTCTCTGCCCAATTTTGTTTTCCTCTTCATTCCAGGCATTATCAATAATGATTAGTACTTCTAAATAAGTACAAACAAGAATTTAAAGGTCCGGTAAATCCCAGGAACAGCTGAGAGCATACACAACTACACACGTGCTTTCAATGCTAGCAAAACCCGCACTAATTTCCCCTCTGGGCTTTCTGGGCATTGCTGTTGTATGGAAAATATTAGACAACTTTCTTCGTGTTAGCAGATTTGTAATTTGTTTATATATTATCTATCAGTAATAATAGCAAAATTTTTTATTATGGTGAGACATAGAATGATGAGGGGATACAGAAAATGACATACTTTACAAATATATTATTAATTATAAATACTAAAATTCGAGATGCTGAAATGAAACTTTACAGAAGTGTTGCCAAATGGTGATACACCATATGGCTACTAATAGCTGGACTCAGAGAATTTCGTCATGTTTTCATCGTAATTTGGCTACATACCGCCTTAATGATAAATTGTGAAACATTTCTTTTGGTGAAAACATCTAACTGAAACAACAAATTTTTTAAAACAATCTGCGATTACGACTTAACACTAGCTATGTGTTAACAAGAGAAGCTGGTTTTTCGGCTTTCATGCACAAATTATCTACCAATTACAAAAGTTTAAAACTAAAACTTTAACTGGGACTTCAAACTACACACTTGACTTGCTTCTTTTAGTGTTTCCATGATTATTGAATTTTGGAGCACTGACGACAATTGAATCTGTTGTCAAGCGACCACAGAAAAGTAATGGGTTCCTTGGTTTCTTGCCAGTCTGTTGTAGACAATATGGCGGACTGCGCTTGCGCAATAATCACTTCCTCCTCTAGCAGGTTTGATGAAGGAAAGAACCAAAGTGCAGCTTCACTGTAAGATAAGGAAAAGAGTCCTCTTATCCTTGAGTCCATTACGTACTCCATCAAGTGTCATAGAGTTTATCATTACGACAAATACCTAGCCACGAGACTGACTAAAAGAGAATTCTTTGATATTAGTTTGGTCTACCATGGAGCTCCGACAGACCATGGAAGGTAACTCCTTGAGGACAAAACAAGCCACTACGCTATCAAAAATGTATCCTTTACCTTCTGCTACCAGAGAACTGATCCAGAAAGAAGTGGAGGAGATGCTCTATATGTGGAAACCACCGAAAGGTCAACTTCTGCATACTGTTCACCAGCAGCGGTGGTGAGGAAAAGGGATGGATCAAACAGGTACTATGGGATTACCACTGACTAAATGCCATAACCAAGTTTGATAACAAACCAATATGAGATCCTGAAGCATGGAAAATGTTCTTCCCCGTGGTACACACAATCCTCAGAACTTTCTGCAGGAGATGCCTCTACATCATCCTCACGCTTTGAAAACTCAACAATACCCAGGGAGACATGTTTAATTACTTGGGGTTGGCCAGTTTGTTTATGAAGCACAGAGTTGCAGCTCACTGTTACCAGAACTGTCAGGGAATACATACTCACTCTGCTGGAACTGTGGGTTCCTAAGATGCCAGATTCATCCTTCCATCAGATCTTTGTTGGCTGAAGTTGCAGACACAGCCTGCCCCTTCTACAGGTTGCCCGTAAAAACTTCACCCGGTATTCACTTCTGGTCCTTGCTCAGGTCTCACGAGTAATGACAACTGGCAGTGCAGCACAGTTTAACATTCAGACACTTTTTTCCTTTAATTTCTTAGGACACCACATCCTAGAGACGGAGCACCCACTTTGAATCGGACTCTGCCTTTTTGGATTCTTCTGCACCCTAACACTGATAACCTACTTCCCGTCATACATCATGCTATCTTTTCCTTAAATAACAACTGCAAATGCAGGTGTTAAGGTGTTAAGTACCACTCGCTGCATCTGGTAAGTGCAATTTCTTCTACACCTTCATTACCATATCTCAACATCTTACAGTTATAGATATTTTTATTTTACTGCATGCATAGGGTTTCAACTCCTCACCTAAGATTCTCTGTCATTTATATCAGGTGGTTCCTTGCTATCCTTACACCCATGAGCTTTCAAGTGGATGATTCATTCTTATCAGCTAATTCTGCGCTAGGTAGATCCATCACATGAGTTGGGCTAATGTAAATGAAAGGTCTGTTTTATGACAGATTTGTTTGTCAAACAAAATTTTTGTAAACATTTTTCTTACTCAAAACCCTCTCATTTACAACACTCTCTTCTCCTAACCCTACTCATGTGTAACAGGCATATTCTAGACAACATAAAAAGCGAGGGTCTTACTTATGTAGAACACAAAGTCTGCGGCTAATGTAAATGATGAATTTATATTGATGACCTATCTTATTTATCAATTAACTTTATCTGTCAAGTTGAAGAAATTTCACAATGCCAACGTACAGTTCTCAGAGAAAAATTTTAAAATTTGAACAGTTAGTATTCAATATAAAGATTCCTTTTAATATTACTGTATAGCTTTTCTGAGACAACGTAAACCTGAAAGTAAACGAGGCACAGAAAAACAGCATAACATAATGGGGCACGTACCTGACAATAACGGACAATTCCCATGTCCCTTCCATTCCAATAATATGAGAAATGGCCATATCCAGTGAGAAAAAGGTATGCTGAGACCAAAACACGAATGTGCATATATATTGGCAAGGTCTGTGAAGCGCCTGTCATGTGATATATGAGTATCACGAGCTGCATCCAACCTAAACACAAAGTACTGTACTGTAATGTCAATCTTTACAAATAAAAGCTTTTCTTCAATTTATGAATACTTCACATTCCCAACAGTTCCCTGACACACATTAGGCTTAAACAAGTGTCTTATACCAACTATTTCAAACAAAGGTCTATGAATGCACATCCCACTCAAATACTGTCTTTGATATTCAGAATAAAATTCTTTCTTATTTACCAAGATTTTCTTCCTTCATTACATTATTGGTTCCATGTTCTTACAAACTTCGATTATCTATGAAGAGTATTTTAACAGAATTTCTTCCACCTAATCATCTATTACACTGTTCACTTACAGACAAAATTTCTGTACTAACAACTGAGTACTACCAACACAAATCTACTTTTCATTTATACCAATGATACATCACCCTATCCACTCTTATTCAAAACACTCTGAAATTACCTGAAAATATTCAAATTCTGTCACCTAACTTCACTAAACTATACAAGAAAACTTCTGCAGCTACTGCACAGGAATGTCACGGATGATTAATATTACAGTACTCTAATTAGAGTCAGCCGGTATAACAGAGGTTATTCAGGTAACATAACTGAATTAATCCTAAAACTTACTGAAATAAGACTATACAGTGTAGAACAAAATCTTACAAACACCTAAATTCATAAAAACTGCATAAAATATAATTTTTTTTAACAAAGTTGACTTTTTCAGTACAAACACAGAACTTCACTTGAGTTCCTTAGTTGCTCTATGGGGTCAGGAGAAGGGAAAATTACTTTGTCAAGTAAGGGGGCCTGTATAAAACAAAAAATCTGTTTTGGTCTTAAAAATCCATCATATTATGACTGCATGAGCAGCATTTCATTAGGAACAGTGTCAACGTTATTTGGACAATGACCCTCTGGACTTCAAACCAAGAAATTGGGAATTAAGGAGTTCTGGGGAATATCAAGGAGTCATGAAATGCAGTAGAACATTGTCAGTCCATACTGTAGAAGAGCTGTTACTCTTTATCCACCACTTAGAAATATGTACCACAGCAGACCACACAGTGCAACGTGTGACCAAGGGAGTAAGAAAGGGAGTAATAATCTACCAGCAGATACAACAGATCCAACTAGGAATAGGCCCAAGAATTTCTAAGTCATGATGCAATGGTAAAAATCCTCAATGATATTAACGAACCTCCACAAGGCAGAACTGACAAGGAGAGATTCTTATAACTCTTTTATAGGCCAGAGATGCAGGTAAGGTCAGTTTCACGACCCATGCTACAAGGTTTGAAGTACAGACACTGTAAGTTCTTGAAATTACCTGATGTAGCCAGGACAATATCAGGTTTTTTAGATACTTCCATTTCACCATTTTGGCATAACCAATGGTACCCCATCTTCTAAAGTTTTGGTCATACAAACACAAAACCTAACCTCACTTACAAGGCCAAAGAGTTCAACCTTATTCCTAAGCTAAACAGGCAACAACAGAATGACAAATAAAGGTGCAGGATAAGGTGGGAAGGAACCTTTCATCATGAAATGGCACACAGGATAGAAAGATACTTACCCAGGTTATTGTCAGGCTGATACTTACCCAGGTTATTGTCAGACTGATACTTACCCAGGTTTTTGTCAGGCTGATACTTACCCAGGTTATTGTCAGACTGATACTTACCCAGGTTTTTGTCAGGCTGATACTTACCCAGGTTATTGTCAGGCTGATACTTACCCAGGCTTCTGTCAGGCTGATACTTACCCAAGTTTTTGTCAGGCTGATACTTACACCCAGGTTTTTGTCAGGCTGATACTTCCCCAGGTTTTTGTCAGGTTGATGCAAGAAAGATTACTACAATGTTCCATTGATTATTGCTACCATGTTGCTGATGCTCCAACTGCATACACAGAAGCTCTCGAATCTCCAGAATCGCATTATTGGAAGCAGGCTATGGAAGAAGAAATGAGATCCTTGGAAGAAAATGACACTTTTAAGTTGACAAAACTTCCTGAAGGATGGACAGTTGTTGGAGGAAGATGGGTGTATGCAGTGAAGCATGAACTAAACAACAAAGAGAGGTTTAAAGCAAGATACGTGGCAAAAGGATATTCCCAAGTGAAAGGCTTGGATTATGAAGAGACTTTCTCACCGACCGCACACCATACTACAATAAGGATGATGATGCAAGTAGCAGTGCAAGAAGATATGGAAGTTCACCAAATGGATGTGAAAACTGCCTATTTAAATACTGATATAGACTGAAATATATCCTGAACAACCAGAAGGGTTCAAGAAAACCAATGAAAAAGGTTAACATTTAGTTTACATATTGAACAAATCTTTGTATGGGCTAAAACCAAGTGGAAGAAATTGGAATAATCTGTTACATAGATTTCTTGTTACTCATAAGTTTAATCAGTCTGCTGCTGATGCAAGTTTTTATACAAAGTATGAAGGCAATGATATAACTATGATATTGATATGGGTTGATGATTTGATAATTGCTGCTAACCCTTTAACGCCGACTGGATGTATTTTATGTCAAAAAAATTGTCTGTCGGGTGCCAAGTGGATGCATAAAATACGTCGACTACAAAAAGTTTTTTTAAATATTCGCGGAAAAATACTTATAGGCCCAGTTTGCGAAAAAATTTAAATCACGCGCCTTGAGGGATGCTGGGAGTTCACGGATCATACTGTTGTTTTGTTTACAAGCGTGACCCAGCTGCGCGTGCGCAAATTTCTTTCTTCTCCCAAAAGAAAGCATCAGCTAACTCTGCTGAAAATCTCAGAAATTCTTTAGTCACTTTGTCGTAATTTTTGCACCGTTTTCTATAAGCCTTTACATAAAGTTTTCTATATGAAAATGTGTGCAATTTCATGTAGAATACAACAAAAAATAACTCATGGTTGTGGCTTTTATCAATTTTGACATATTTTCACATAAATCACGATAAGTGCCAAAATTTCAACCTTCGGTCAACTTTGACTCGACCAAAATGGTTGAAAAAAAATGCAATTGTAAGCTAAAACTCTTACATTCTAGTAATATTCAATCATTTACCTTCATTTTGCAAAAAACGAGAAGTCTCTAGCACAATATTTCGATTTATGGTGAATTTTTGAAAAAACTTTTTCCTTATCTCTGCTCTAACTGCCGAAAATCTCAAATTCTTTAGTCACTTTGTCGTAATTTTTGCACCATTTTGTATTAGCCGTTACATAAAGTTTTATATATGAACATGTGTGCAATTTCATGTAGAATACAACAAAAATAAATCATGGTTGTAGCTTTTATCAATTTTGACATATTTTCATATAAATCACGATAAGTGCCAAAATTTCAACTTTCATCAACTTTGACTCGACTGAAATGGTAAAAAAACGCAATTGTAAGCTAAAAATCTTACATTCTAGTAATATTCAATCATTTACCTTCATTTTGCAACAAACAAGAAGTCTCTAGCACAATTATTTCGATTTATGGTGAAATTTTGGAAAAAACTTTTTCGTTAGGTCCGCGCTCACTAACTCTGCTGAGTTCATGGATCACACTGTTGTTTTGTTTACAAGCGTGACCCAGCTGCGCATGCGCTAATTTCTTTCTTTTTCCAAAAGAAAGCATCAGCTAACTGCTGAAAATATCAGAAATTCTTTAGTCACTGTGTCGTAATTTTTGCATCGTTTTCTATTAGCCGTTACATAACTTTTTATATACAAAAATGTGCGCAATTTCATGTAGAATACAACAAAATATAACTCATGGTTGTAGCTTTTATCAGTTTTGAAATATTTTCATATAAATCACAATAAGTGCCGAAATTTCAACCTTCAGTCAACTTTGACTCGGCCAAAATGGTCGAAAAATGCAATTGTAAGCTAAAACTCTTACATTCTAGTAATAATCAATCATTTACCTTCATTTTGCAACAAACGAAAAGTCTCTAGCACAATATTTCGATTTATGGTGAATTTTTGAAAAAACTTTTTCCTTACGTCCGCTCTAACTCTGCTGAAAATCTCAGAAATTCTTTAGTCACTTTGTCGTAATTTTTGCACCGTTTTCTATTAGCCGTTACATAAAGTTTTTTATATGAACATGTGCGCAATTTCATGTAGAATACAACAAAAAATAACTCATGGTTGTAGCTTTTATCAATTTTGACATATTTTCATATAAATCACGATAAGGGCCGAAATTTCAACCTTCGGTCAACTTTGACTCGACCGAAATGGTCGAAAAATGCAATTGTAAGCTAAAACTCTTACATTCTAGTAATATTCAATCATTTACCTTCATTTTGCAACAAACGAGAAGTCTCCAGCACAATATTTCGATTTATGGTGAATTTTTAAAAAAAAAACTTTTGCCTTATCTCCGCGCACGCTAACTCTGCTGAAAATCTCAGAATTTCTTTAGTCACTTTGTGGTAATTTTTGCACCGTTTTCTATTAGCAGTTACATAAAATTTTATGTATGAAAATGTGCGCAATTTCATGTAGAATACAACAAAAAATAACTCATGGTTGTAGCTTTTATCAGTTTTGAAATTTCATATAAATCACGATAAGTGCCAAAATTTCAACCTCCGGTCAACTTTGACTCAACCGAAATGGTCGAAAAACGCAATTGTAAGCTAAAACTCTTATATTCTAGCAATATAATATTCAATCATTTACCTTCATTTTGCAACAAACGAGAAGTCTCTAGCACAATATTTCGATTTGTGGTGAATTTTTGAATAAAAAACTTTTTCCTTACATCCGCATGCGCTAACTCTGCTGAAAATCTCAGAATTTCTTTAGTCACTTTGTCGTAATTTTTGCACAGTTTTCTATTAGCCGTTACATAAAGTTTTATACATGAAAATGTCTGCAATTTCATGTAGAATACAACAAAAAATAACTCATGGTTGTAGCTTTTATCAATTTTGAAATATTTTCATATAAATCACGATAAATAGAAAAAATTCGACCTTCGGTCAACTTTAACTCGACCGAAATGGTAAAAAAATGCAATTGTAAGCTAAAACTCTTACATTCTAATAATATTCAATCATTTACCTTCATTTTGCAACAAACGGGAAGTTTCTAGCACAATATTTCGATTTATGGTGAATTTTTTAAAAAAACTTTTTCCTTACGTCCGCTCTAACTCTGCTGATAATGGTACTGTTTTTAAACAAATAGAGGGGATGGCAATGGGCAGTCCTTTGGGACCAACCTTTGCCAACATCTTTATGAACTCCCTGGAGGAGCTAGCTATAGATGAATGTCCTTCTGATTTCCGTCCACTCTTTTATAAACGTTACGTTGATGATACATTTGCCCTTTTTAGATTTGACTACCATGCTGACGCATTTTTGGAACATTTAAAAGCGCAGCACCAGAACATTAAATTTACCATTGAGATTGAAACCCATAATTCTCTCCCCTTCCTGGACGTAAAGGTAACTAAGGATGAAACTGGCTTCCATACTGGTATTTATAGGAAGAACACTTTTACTGGCCTTGGAACGAATTTTTATAGCTCGTGTTTTTACAATTTAAAATGAATTCCTTGACCACTCTCCTTCACAGAGCCATTAACCTGACCTCAAGTTGGTCTGCATTTCATGCTAAGGTGATTATCCTCAATGATTATTTTAAGAGTAATTACTACCCATCAGTGATTTTCCATAGAGCTCTCAACAAATTGCTTAATTTGAAACTTAACCCCCCACCTTTAGTCCATAGTGCCCCCAAATTATGTTTGTATGCAAGATTCCCTTTATTACATGACAACAGGTTTCGGAAAAAATGTATCTGGCTATTCAACGAACAGTTACCCGCTCTCAATCTCAAGTTAAACCCAATAAACCCACGAACCATTGGATCTCTTTTCCATGCCAAGGACAAGATTAGCCCCTTGTTTACTTCCGGTGTGATTTATAAATATAATTGTCCTAGATGTGATCTCGGCACTTACATTGGTTGTACCAGGAGGCTGCTAAAAGTCTGAATCTCCTCTCATCAAGGAGTTAGTTTTAGAACAGGCTGTCGATTATCCAATCCCAAGCAGTCCAATGTAAGGAATCACAGCAAAATTTGTAAGACACATGTAGATGCTAAGGATTTTAGTATTGTGGGGAGAACCCGATACGTGGAAGAGATAACCACACTTGAATCCATTATGATTAAATTAAATGTCCCTGCCCCTTCATCACCAATCAACTTCCACCCAGCTGTTCATCGCTTAACTACCTGCTGTAACTTCTTTGTTTATACTCCCACCCCTTCTCTCCCCTCCTTGCATTGCTTGTCTGTGTCAGTTTGCTTTACACTACCAGTGTGGGTAGGTGTCTTTTGTTTGTTTTTTCGTATTGGCCCCGCCCTTCTTCTGCTGTTCTGTTCCTTTCTAAATATTAAAATATTTTTTAAATATCTTTTAAGTGTTTTTAAGGTAGTCCTTTTTTTTCTTTTTAATTGTCCTTTAACATGGTGTTAAGTACATAATGTGTATACCTTGTAGTGTTTATACACAAGTACTGTTTAAGTTCATCGCTTTTTCAGCCTGGAAGATGTATCAAGAGATACGAAACGTCAGCGTAACAATAATTGGATAAAGAAGAAAGAATGCCTTTCTGTTACTCCAATTTGCCTAAATGTATATAGCCTATACATAAATGTATATATATGTATATATATATGTATATATAAATGTATATATATGTATATAAATGTATGTATATATATATATATATATATATATATATATATATATATATATATATATATAAATGTATATATATACACATATATATATGTATATATATATGTATAAATGCATATATGTATATATTTTTATGTTTATATATATGTATAAATGCATATATGTATATATTTTTATGTATATATATATATATATATATATATATATATATATATATATATATATATATATACTGTATATATATATATATATATATATATATATATATATATATATATATATATATATATATATATATATATATATATATATATATATATATATATATATATATATATATATATATATATATATATATATATATATATATATATCTATATATATATATATATATATATATATATATATATATATATATATATATATATATATATATATATACAGTATATATATATATATATATATATATATATATATATATATATATATATATATATATATATATATATATATATATATATATATATATATATATATATATATATATATATATATATATATATATATATATATATATATATATATATATATAATGTATACATATATATTTTATATGTATATATATATATATATTTGTATGTATATATATATATATATTTGTATGTATATATATATATATATATATATATATATATATATATATATATATATATATATATATATAATAATATACATATATATTTTTATATGTATATATATATATATATATATATTTGTATGTATATATATATATATATATATATATATATATATATATATATATATATATATATATATATATATATATATATATATATATATATATATGCAGAATCTACTGGTCACTTTTACCAGACACATATGTAATTCTAATAAGCCACAATGCCCTCTTAACTGCTAATTCTTGGCTTTTTTTTTGGATATGCTTGTAACTCTGACCGATATCAAGGAAGAAAATTGAAGAGCCTGTGACGACGGCAGCAGAGCGAACCGAGTTACCTTAATCACAAAGGAGGTAACGTTGCCGACCTGGCTACGAGAGCCAGGTCGACAACGTTACCTCCTTGTGATTAAGGTAACTCGGTTCGCTCTCTGCTGCGTGATTTCACAGGCTCTTCAATTTTTCCCTTGAATATCGGGTTCAGAGTTACAAGCATATCCAAAAAAGCTGAATTAGAGGGCATTGTATAGGCATATATATATATATATATATATATATATATATATATATATATATATATATATATATATATATATATATATATATATATATATATATACAGGCAGTCCTGGGTTAGTGGCCAGCTTGGTTAATGGCAATCCGGTTTTATGGGGCTTGTCTAGTGACAAAAATTGGCAATTTTTGGTGCCAAAAATCTCCTATTTCTGCTTATCGCCGCCGATAATTGGGCATTGGTGCTAATATATTCCTAACAGAGGTGCTGATAACTGAAAATTGGTGCTTTTCGGCGCCGATAACCTCCGAAAATCCCCAAAAAGCGCCGAAAATCGCCGATTTTCGGTTAGCGGCAATTTTTGGTTATCATCACACCCTCAGAAACGGAACCCCGCCGATAACTGGGGACTGCCTGTATATATATTTTGTTGAATTCTGTGGGTTTTTGATTGTTGAACAACTTCTTATCAGTTTGACAATATTTTCTGAATCTTCCTCTGACCTTCCAAATTCAGTTGATAGACAAAAAAGGGATTTTGACAAAGGAAAAATCTATTTCTTGGGGAAGACCTGTGTCACCCAGTGAAATAATCCATTAGCACTGATTTCTAGGTATAGGTATTGCTAAGTATACCAGAGAAAAGCTAACCGTAATGCCAGGGTTACGACCCCTGGATCGAACGCCATTAGATGGTGTCGTTATACACAAGGGGTGAGTGGTTGTCACTACCACAGGTCTCCGTCCTATAGATCTCTCCAATCTCAAACAGAGAATCAGCCATACAAAAGCTTGGTGGAGTCCTCTAAGAATTACCTTAATGGAGCTAAATAAAACTATGAGAAAATTACTGTGTTTTAATAACCTAAAACATTTATAATAAAAACATAATTAACATTAATAGGTTTATTGGTGGAAACAGATAGATCCTTTGCCACCTGTTCCAGTCTATTGACATCGCATCTGTGGAGTGAGCTAGAGGGTCTAGATTGGGAGCAACGTAACATGGAAGCTTGTGGTTGCTCTCTGTGGCAAACAGGTCCACATAGAAACCCGGTACCTGAAGACAAATCCACTCGAATGATGTTTTGTCCAATGACTATTCCGACTCCAGCAGAGTTGTCCTGGATAGTGAATCTGCAATGACATTCCGAACACCTGCCAGATGGGTAGCTGACAGGTGCCAAAGATGTTTCCTTGCCAGAGAGAAAACTGCAATCATTGATTGATATGGCTCGACTTGGAGTCCCCTCTGTTTATGCAGTGCACAACTACTGCACTGTTCAGAACCAGTCTGATATGAATCTGTCTGGTTGGACGTAGCTTCTTTAGTGTTAGAAATACTGCCATTGCTTCTAGAATGCTGATATGGAACTGGCAGAATACAGTTGACCACGTTCCTTGAACTTTCTTGTGTTGGGAGTATCCTCCCCACCCGCTTAGGGAAGCATCCGTATGGATCACTAATGATGGAGGGGGAAATTGGAGAGGCACTAACCTTGACAAACTCTTGACTGTTGACCACGGTCGAAGCCTCTTCCTCAACACCAGCAGAATTAGAGACATTTTGTCTCTGTTCCTGCTGTTGGCTCATCTCCGCCATACTCTGTTTATATCCTTCAGTTTGGCTTTCAGCAGCAAATCTGTCACTGACGCGAACTGAAGAGAACCCAGGACTCTTTCCTGGGTACGACGAGAGGCTCTTTTGTTTTTGAGGAACTGCCTGGTAGCTTTGGCTATTTCCCTCCTTTTGGCTGGTGGAAGTGACAGTTTGTGTGTGTTTAGATCCCACTGTATTCCTAACCACTGAAACTGAGCCTCCGGAATTAGACGGGATTTCTTCCTGTTTATTTGAAAACCTAAGGATTCCAGGAAGCTGATCACTATGAATGTTGCTTTTCGACATTCCTTGGCGTTGGATGCCCAAATTATCCAATCGTCCAGGTATGCGGCTAACATAATTCCTTGGGCCCGTAGCTGTTGGACTACTGTCTCTGCCAGTTTGGTAAAAAATTCTGGGCGCTATGTTGAGCCCGAATGGCATGACTCTGAACGAGAATGCTTGTTTCCCTAGTCTTAATCCTAGGTAAGGAGAGAAGTTTCTCGCAATCGGGACGTGATAATATGCGTCTGAAAGATCTATAGAGGTGGTGACGGCCCCACGGGAAGTAGGGTTCGCACCTGCGAGATTGTAAGCATGCGAAACTTGTCGCAGTGAATGTATAAGTTGAGACGAGACAAGTCTAGAATTACTCTTTGCTGGATTGAGTCTTTCTTTGGGACACTGAACAGACGGCCCTGAAATTTCAGGTGTCTGACTTTCTTTATTGCCTTCTTTTGAAGAAGGTCTTTGACAAAGTTCAGTAAGTCTTTGGATGGAGGTTGATGGAATCTGACTGGTGGAGGAGGCCCTCTGCTCCAGCTCCATCCCAGACCTTTTGAAACTATGCTGTGGGCCCACGGACTGAAGGTCCAATGGTCCCGGAAGAGATATAATCTCCCGCCTACCTGAGGAGACTCATTGGATGGAAGAGGACTTACTTCCTCTGCCTCCTCGGCCTCCTCTTCCACGGGAGAGAGGCCTAGTTGAAGCCCTACCTCTGTAGGCGGCTCTGGCTCTGCTCCCCCTCGCATGCCTGTTGTAGCCTTGAAACGCCCCTTGGCTTTCAAACGAAGCGTTGAAGGCTGGGGACGCTACGAAGGCTGGCGGAGCAGGGGTTTGCTGAGCCGGCTGCATCAGTACGAACTGCTGCTGAGGCTGAGCTTTGAAGTGGAAGGCTGTCCGATCTGAGAGACCGGTACAGCCTGAAGCATAGTTTGAGCCTGGGGTTTCCTATATCTCCTGAACCTCTTCTTTTCCCTGGATTGAGGTCCGGAGGTCTCGGTGAATTTCCTTTTAAAAGGGAGACCCCAGCGGGAGCGAAGACTTTGATTTGCTCTGGTTGCCTCCGCTAGAACATTATTGACCTCATCCTCAGGGAAGATGTTAGGTCCCCAGATAGAACTCTTCATGAGTCTATTGGGCTCATGTCTGATAGTGGCGTCTGCGAAGATATGCTTCCTGCAGTTTTGTCTCGCCACTACAAAGTCATACAGGTCCGATTGAAATGACGCTAGCAGTGATTTCGTCAAGACCTGGAACAGAGGTTCGTCAGAGTAAGTTAACGCTGTTACCTCTGTAATGGTGATGGAATGCAGGGAGCGACTCAACCTGCACTTAGCCTCAAACTCCGCCTTCAGAAGGGCCTCCGGAATCCTGGGAGGCTGTTCACTGAACAGGGTGGAGGCACACTGGGTCGAGTTTACCCACCGTGAACGTGGCCGGGCTCCCGACCAGAATTCGAATCCCGGGGAAAAGAAGGGAGGTGGGATCTGTCTCCCGGAGTTGAGGCAGCGGTTTGCCCTCTATTCCCCCCTGACTAGTCAACACTGCAACCTTAGTTGTGCAGAGGGTAGGGATGGAGTCACCTACCGCAAACATCGTAAAAGTCCCTTTAAAGGGAGTAAGCTTTGTATTCTCGCACTCCCAGTCAGTGAGAGCGCGCATCAAGGTGGATTGGGCTTGGTCCCTGGGAAAGATAACTGTTTCCTTCAGGACCTTGTCTGATCTAATCCAGGCTTCCTCTGTTAGCCTGGCATACCCTGGGTAGGGAGGCACCAGGTCGGGTGGAAAGAACTCCAGTTTTTCCAGACGACGAGTGCCCAAGCCCTCAATGGTCAGGGTATCATTATGCAGGGGGGCATGAAGAGCCAGCCGCCACGGGTTCCCCTTATCAAAGGGGGGCAGCCTGGAGGCATCCGGAACAACATGAAAGTGCTGTACTGCTCCGGATTGGATAAATCCGGAGAGCAAGCTTTCCTGGGCCTGCATCCTTTGTGCCAATGACAGCACTGACTGACCAAAGGTCTCCAAGCTTGAAGCAAGCTGGGAGGAAAGGTCTTGAATCCTAGCTTCAACCCTAGAGTCCAACTTCTGCATCAGAAGTTCGGCAAAGGCCTCAGGGTCAAAGTTAGGCTGTGGAGGATTAGCCTTGGACACCCTGGATCTCGACCCTTTGGACGGGGGAGTAGCCTTACTAGTGGACGCCACTGGTTTAAGAGCCAGTGACGACCCCAAGGGAGCTGACGGATTAGACCTTTGAGGTCTAGAGGACTTTGGTAAGTCCTTCTTTTTCAAGGATTTCACCTTGGGGACAACAGACCTAGATCTGTCCTCAAGGATAGCTGGTTTAGGAAACCCTTGAAAGGAAGAAGAAGAAGAAGGAAGAGAACCAAAAAGGGACTACCAAAACTCTCTCCCCTGCCTCACTTACCACCTTACCTTCTACCTGGTGGTCCAAGTCCACGCTCATCGGTTCGAGGTGGATGTTGATAGCTGCCACCTCTTCCGCCACCTCTCCGCACAGGTTGTCTTCTTGGGAGGGTTCGTCTCTTCCCGGATCCTCTCGATGATGGAGGTGGCCAATTCCACCGCACTGCAGCAGAGATCCAGGCTCGGGGTAGAGGAGATTGCAGATCTCCTCCGACAAGACGTGGGTTTGCCAGACGCAACGTTCCTCCCAAATCCGCTGACCCAGACCTTCAGGGTCGACAGCGAAAGAGTCACGGATGATCCGGTCAGACTGTAAGAAAGGGCAGGATTTACTGAGAATATTCTCCAATTACCCGTATATGTCTATATAAATCATTAAAGTCAAAAAGAGACTAAAGGTTAGCGGTCTCTTAAAACTTACCGACTCATCCACCACTAGCTTGTACAGAGCGTAGCAGACTTCACAGCCATCTGGGTGCCAGACGATCAGGTCCCCAACGTGGACCGAGCAGCTGGAGTGCGACCTGCACACCTCGTGTCCACAGGGTTGTTGGAAAACCGCTGTGCACCCTGGCTCCTGACAGCATACCATCTGTAAGTGGAATGGCGGTACATGAGTAACGTCAAGGCAAGGCCTGCCGGAGTAGGTCCGGCGGTAATAGGCTACCTTAACGTAGATTATGAGTGATGAAACATGCGTGTCATCGGGCAAAACCCGCCGGAATTGAATCCGGTAGTACAAGACTAATACACAGATTTATGGGTGATGAAACATGCGTGTCATCAGGTAAAACCCCCCGGAATTGAATCCGGCAGTACAGAATAATAAACATAGGTTATGCTACAGAATGGCCAACTACTAATCATGTAAACAAAAGTACTCTAAGATAGTCTGGCGCTATGGTACTCCGCCGTGATTTGCCACGGAAATCTCGTTATGTCACATATTATGGAAATGGCGTAAGGTGGCGGAAAGGAGTGTTCGCATATGCCCCAACTCTCAATCGCCCAGGGCGGGAACCACATAGTGGAGAGCGCCAACTAACCGAAAACCATACCCACCGGAGTGGTAACATGGACGATAACAACGAAAGATCCGACCAACCTGGCGGAGACTGAACATAGCGGAACTCATGATTGCATCCCTGGGACAGTGTTCGACGCTCCAGCTATAACTATGGAAAGCGAGCAAACGAAACACCGCCCAATAAGGGAAAGGTAGCAGAGTGGCGGAAACCCAGCAAACGGCGACCAGACGGGTGGGTAGCACCCTCTGGAAGCCGAATGAAAACTTCCCACGGGGTGCCGAACGCAAGCGATCGGTTTCCCTCTGCTAGGAAGAAGCCTAGGTCGCTCGCCAAAAGCTAACTGATCAGGTAAAGAAGGACTAGGCTACATACACGAAAAAACCTGTGCAACCTTCGATCCCAGCCTACCCTCCAAAACCAAAACTTCTTGGCTTGTTCAGGAAGGCCAGGATGAGCGCTACAGGTGAGGGGGGGGGAAAGAGGAACCTCGCATAACCTGGCCACACCCTCCAAAACCGACAGCCTGGTCAGGTGGAAGACTATGAATTGAGGAGACCCTTCACTATTCTAACCTCACCCTCCAAGACCTCACGGCCTGGTCAGGTGGGCTAAGGGGGAAGAGTAACTCCCTCACTAGCCTAACCTCACCGTCCAAAACCTAACGGCCTGGTCAGGTGGGCCAAGAGAGAACAAGGAACTCCCTCACAAACCTAACAACTCCCTCCAAAACCTCAAAACGGCCTGGTCAGGTGAGCTAGGTAGCATGAGCATCGTGAAAAGCGCCTATCCTGTCCAGCCTAACTCTCCGAAACCGATTACGGTACGGTCGAGTAGGCTAGGCTAAACCTAATCGAATAAACTGCCTGATATCAAGAGTACTAACATAAAAAAGGTAGACCATTCGATGAAAAGTTTAAAATTATATATACTTATGAATACAAAAATGACTCAGTGGCAGAGAGGGCCAAACAACAACTGTTATGCGGGAAGCGGGGATACCCAAGATGGCCGCCTCTGACGCCGAATCACATATAAACTAATCCAAGAATAGACATGTCATCCATCCTCGTACACATCAGTTATGATCATGAGCATAACAATACCACCATCTAGAAGGTACCAATTCGCTGGCGGCGGAAGGAAACCAGTGGAAAAGGGAGAAATTTATGATCAGAAAAAGGGGGAGGGGAATACCTCCATCCCTAGCCTAGATCAGTCAGATACGGGCTCCCTAGCCTCCTATCAGCGAAATGGTAATTTCTACAAATAAGGCTCCAATGGAATGGAGCATGGATAAAAACTAGCAGAACTTCCTGCTAATAACATGCGAAGACTGAGGGTCAAGCATGGCAGGGGCAGACACAGCCCACGTCTGGCTGCGTAGCATTATTTAACCTGATACAAAATATATGAACAGTCAAATAATATGCCTCTCTAATAAAAAACCAAAAGGAAATGGTACTCAACTTAGATGGTGGGAACAGTAAAAAACCCAAAAACACGACACCAAGAAAAAACACGGTGTGATCTGAAAGCGTGCTAAATTGGAATGTTTATAAGATGGCGGCTGGGGTGGTGGTTGGCTGAGTGCAGAGGATGAGGTTTAGAACGGCCCCTCACTTTTCGGGGTTTTGAGATCGGAGAGATCTATAGGACGGAGACCTGTGGTAGTGGCAACCACTCACCCCTTGTGTATAATGACACCATCTAATGGCGTTCGATCCAGGGGTCGTAACCCTGGCACTATGGTTAGCTTTTCTCTGGTATACTTAGCAATACCTATACCTAGAAATCAGTGCTAATGGATTATTTCACTGGGTGACACAGGTCGAGCCCAGAAAAATGAAGATTAATTCTCCATTCCATTTACTATAAACACAACACCACAGCTGTTCTGTCGCTCGTCGGGACCTCTTCAAAGTGTATAATCTGGACATAGCTCCTGTTGCTTTGTTAGAGTGCGGAGGGATATTTAGCATCCAAAACAATAATAATACAATAAATCATTATAATATCAATAAGTACAAAATAAACAATTTTAATGTATTTACAGTTATAAAAGTTACAATTCAATAAAATTTATAATAAAAACATTTACTTTGTGAAAAATAATGAAAACAAAATCACATGTTCTGGTGGCAACAAGCAAAACAGAAATGGAAATACAGGTATACGGATTGCGGGGATAGTAGGAGTGGAAAGGGGGGGGGGGAGGAGGAGAGGGAAAGCATGTGATTTAAAAGGTGTTGCTGCCGTTGTTATGGTTGTTTCTGATGTTAGTGTCATATGTTGTAGGGCTTCTGCTAGATGGGAGTGATCTTTCTGCTTCCAGTTGTCTGTTCATTGTAGGTTTATGTAATAAAATGCGAACAGATTCTGCTATGATTAATCTATGGTGACTATGTTCTGTGTGGATGATATCTGTGTTCTCCACTAGCTCTTGTGTTGTAGGTCTGCGGTTGGTTGTGATGGTCTATGTAGTGTTGGTGGATGGATCCATTATTTCGATGGGCCTTTAGGTGTCTTTTTAGTGTGGTGGAAGTTAGACCAATATATATTTTTTCGGAGGACTGGCACATCCTCTTTGGGCAGGAGAAGCAGGAAACGATGTTGGTACTGTCTTCCTTGTCTGGGTTTGGGCCGGTATTATTTCTCATCAATTGAGAACCTTTCAAATTCGGTTTTTAGTATACGTGTACGTGGACCTGTTCGAATGGGGCTTTAGGTGTTATTCCTCTCTTGATGATGTCGGTGATAGCTCAAACAGGTCCATGTAAGCGTTTTCTGCAAACCAAATTTGACAGCTTCTCTCATAATAAGAAATAATACCAGCCCGAACCCAGACAAGGAAGACATTACCGTCGCTTACTGCTTTACCTGCCCAGGGAGGATGTGCCAGTCCTCCAAAAAAACATACATTGGTCTAACTTCCATCACACTAAAAGACCCCCACAGGCCCATCGAAATAATGGATTCATACACCAACGCTACATAGACCATCACAACCACAAACCTACGACACAACAAGAGCTAGTGGAGAATACAGATATCATCCACACACGAAATAGTCACCATAGATTAACCCTAGCAGAATCTGTTTGCATTTTACCACCTGCAAACCATGCATAACGAAATTGGAATTTAGCGGCACATGTCGTCTATTCAGGTCTTCAATCCATAAGTTTAGGGCTTTCTCCATTTTCACTAAAGCAGCATCTCGCACATGCATTGTCACTTTTGCTGATCCTGGTATGCACATAGCCAGAGCATCCTTTTATGTTCTTTACTTGGCGTTTTATTGTCCGAACGCTTGATTCATTCATGCCATACTGTCGAGCTATTGCCGCATAACTCATTCCACCACTTATTTTCTTAAGAATTTCATTCTTTTCTTCTAAACAAAGCACTTTTCTTATTTTCTTTGCAGGCTTGTTTTCACTGAAATTGCAAGGGCGTTTTGAAGCCACAGTAATAACTTTTAACCACTAGAAAACAACTAAAAATATTGCTGAATAACAACAGATGCAGTCGGGAATACAGACGCATGCAGACTAAGGCTGTTGTTTGTTGTTGTTCCCACAGATCTGCGAAAACATGGAACATGTGGCGCGAAAACATACTTCAAGGCGGGAAATTTAAAACCGTGTAAAAAAAAAAAATCCAAGTAAAAAAGGACTAATATATATATATATATATATATATATATATATATATATATATATATATATATATATATATATATATATATATATATATATATATATACACACACACACACATACATGCATACATTAACAAAAGCCCATGAATGAGCAAAGTTTAATGCGCCAATTTAATAAAAAAAAATTCACATCATTGGAAAGATGAAACCCAAAATGAATTGGAAAAACAGAAGCAACATAGAGAGAGTACAAGTCAATATTTAGGGACAATGATATCTAGTACAGGCTCTATTGAGCTGAATTGAGTAAGAGACAAAAATGCAAATCAAACAATGGGCAGGTTGTATAAAATTTTGGATATCACAGGTTGAAATTTTCACAACAATGTAAGAGTATACTTTGTCCTACCTTGGTTCATGCCCATATGGGCATCAATCATGGTATGACAGTGAAATTATAATGAAAGATTTTGTTAACCTGAAAATAAAGTTTTAAGAAGACTATTAGGAGTCAGTTGGCAGAAGAGTTAGAAATGGTACCAAAAGGAAAAATACATAAGTTTCTTAATCATGTGGATAACAATGAGAGGAAAATGGAGATGGCTCAGACGTGTCCTTCACACAGCCACTGGGAAATTAGTATGAGTGTCAGCTGGCTCCTGTGGGCACCTGATGAGTTGGAAGGTCCAGACCTGCTTGGATGAGAACTACGAGAAGGAAGGCTGGTGGTAATCAGAGATTTATGGAAGGTAAAGCACAGACAGCCATGAAAGGCAGAATTTCAGGGATCCTTTGTGTCTGTCAGCACTGGAGGTGATGATGATGAAAGGCCCATCGATTTACAGCAAATTTTCAGGTCCATCCCCCACCCCCATCTCTTCGGCAGATAATCAGACAGCATTTGGAGGGATTTTACCATTGTAAAGTGCTCTTTGAAGCCTGAGTGTGCAGACAAAAAGGTGAGAGGTCTTCTCCTACCTCAGATTGTGTCTGGAAAAGAGCTGGCACACATTTGAGGTTATTAAAAAGTGATGGGATTGTATAAAAAAATCTGCTGTGAGTCCTCAAAGGAGTTACTCTCTCATGGTCCAGTGAGGCTCCATAAGATAGACCAACTAATATCAAAGAATTCTATTTTAGTCTGCCTCAGCCAGTATAGTGCACGTTGACACTGACAGAACATAGGACTCAAGACAAGAGGGCTCTTTCTCTAGTCTACAGTGACTACCATGGTTCCATTCCTATAGTCAACCTACAAGATGTGGCAACAGCGCATCTTACGTAGTTCTCCAATTTGTCAACCACGTATTGGTGCGGAACCTGGATCTTCATTACCCTATTTTCAGTCTATGCAGGATAATTATTTATCAAATCCCATGCCTTTTCATCAAAGGGGTGGGTTTGAGGACTCACAGCAGCGACCAAAAATAGGTTTTTCCTATGTCAAAACCTATTTTATGATAGTGTAGCCGCTGTTCGTCCTTAAAGAAGCTTATCAAACAAATTGACAGATAACAAAATGGCTTATGCTCTTAAATATCACTCCCAACAACCAAGACAAAATTTTTGGTACAAGGTCAAGCCACAAGTTTTAAACCACATTCTTTATTCAAGATGGCTTTTAGGGTTTCGTAACAAAGAAGATGAAACTAAATACGAACTTATGTTTTTTAGGATGTAGCTCTAAGAGTGACTTACCTAAATATACTGGGTTTGGTCACAGTATTGTTGCAAAAGACCGGAGATGGGAAGTAACAATTTCTATATTAGAATCAATAACAAATCCATAAAGCAAGGGTTCTGTTAATGCTGCCTTGCATGCCATGATTGTTGTAACAGCAAGGCATTTGTCTTCAAAAAGGTAAACAGTATAAGAAAATGTTAAAGTGTTTCAACAGAAATCTCAACTGGGCTCTCAGCATGGATATAATCTAACCATACTTTCCATATGGACTAGTATTGCCGAATAGATATGTCTGTGGTTTCTGCACTAGGTACCTAACAATGCGGGGCGAGTAATTTTCATGGTAGACAAGATTTTAAAAATTCACAAGTGAAGGTCTTGTCTCAAAAAGGAGGATGTGTAGGTGACTTACCCTCTTACTGTCTGGGATAGGACAGCAGATGGTAATGGAATTGAGTTCTTCACCTGTTGTTGAAGTAATAGGAAAGGAACCAATGCCTGTTTGGCCAATTTGGGGCTATTAAGTAAGCAGTTCCTTTGAAGGTTAGAAGTTTGTTCAAAGCCTTCGCGATCTGGGACAATGGAGGAAAAAGGTATACCATCCTCCACTTGCTCCAGTCCTGTAGGAATGCATCTCTTGTTATTGTGAGATGAATTTCAGACAAGTGCCATGTCTTTGCTTGCACCATCTGAAGGATAGCTAGCATTACCATATTGAGAAGAGGTGAATGTGGGCCCAACCTCTTGATGCAGGGCATTGCAGCCATGTTATCTAGGACCAGCAAAATGTGTGTCCCTTTTGGAGGTTTCAGTTTTCTTCAAAGACAAAAAGACAGTCATCAGCATCAGGAAGTTGATATAACATTTCCTCAGAGGAGGTGACCACCTCCCTGCTACCTGACGGTCCTCCTAATGTCCTCCCCAACCTGTCAAGGAGGCATCTGAGTGTATTATCACTTGTGCAGGGTGACCTGTTTTGCCAGAAACCCCTTCCAAATTCATGGCCTGAGTATCTCCCCAGCCTTCTGATTCCTTTGACGAGGCTGGTCGCAAATCTTTTCTTGCATGCCATAGCCAAAATTTGTTTGCATTTTTTAGTTGCAGTCTGAGGATTGGATCTATTACAGATGCGAACTGTAACTGGCCTTTTGAGGTCCTTCCTTATTCTGTTTTGAGTATTGGTGGGGTGACAACTGGCCGTGAAGAGTATCCCAACAAAAGTCCCAGACACTGAAAATGTCTGCTGGGCATGAGGCAGGATTTTTTCCAATTTATTAGAAAGCCTTTTAACTAGAGTGTGTCCACTACCGCTCTTAGGTTTTATAAGCACTCTTTTCTGGTAACCCCCCAAATTAGCCAATCATCTAGGTAGGCTACCAGTTGAATTCCTTTTTTCTGAGTTCTCGGACAACTACAGCTGCTAATTTTGTAAAAACTCTTGGGGCAATGTTTAGCTCAAAGGGCATGACTTTGAACCTGTACGTTTCCTTCCCTATCCGGAACCCCAGGAAGGGGGAGGAAGGGAATGGCGATAGGGACGTGGCAGAATGCGTCTTTCAGATCTATAGAAACTGTCCAGGTCCCTTGTGGAATGATTGAACGTATTTGGGCAACAGTAGTCATCCGAAACTTGTGGCAAGCAATGTGGTTGTTCAGTTTAGATAGGTCGAGGATCACCCTCCATTCAGAGAAACCCTTCTTGGGGACACTGAAGAGACATGCTTGGTGGCGAATATAAGCATGTGTCTCTATGGCTCCCTTTAAAAGGGCCTTCTGCACGTAATCTTCCAAAGAGGGGTCTGGTTTTTGGAAAACCTCTTTAAATTGGGGGGGGAGACCATTTCCTCCCTAGCTCATTGAAGATAACACTGTGTCCCAAGGGGAGGACTTTCATTGCATGTGATGCTGTAGAAGCTGACCCCACCCCCCATACAATGCCTATTGGACTCCACCTCTTCCAGTTCTTCTCTGGAGGGGTGGTAGAGCTTTCGACTGGCACGCTGTTGGCCCAGCGTTCGCCTCTCCGAGCCGCCAATGAAGAATAAGAGGAATTTATTTCTGGTGATAGAAATTCATTTCTCGTCATAATGTGGTTCGGATTCCACAATAAGCTGTAGGTCCCGTTGCTAGGTAACCAGTTGGTTCTTAGACACGTAAAAATAAGTCTAATCCTTCGGGCCAGCCCTAGGAGAGCTGTTAACCAGCTCAGTGTTCTGGTTAAAGTAAGATATACTTTTTTTTCCACCTCTTCCTTTGCCTTTGATAGGCATTCCAGGCATTGCTGTTTTTGGACACTTCGAAAGAGATGTTTTTGCTGCTGTTGTCCCTTCTGTTTTTGAGAGAACCCTTCAGGATTGACTGGAGACTTATATAACTGAGAGTCATAGCAAACCTTCTTTGGTTTGGTAAAAGAGAATTTCAGGTTTTTTGTTTCTTGGATTCCCCTTTCCCCAGGTGAGTGCATACTGTGCAGTTCTGTTGACGGACTTGTTCAATGAGTTGAGCCACAACAGACTCCTCAAAAAGGTCCTTACAGAAGGGGTTAGAATGTAATAAGGTTACATTAGTTAGTGATATATTGGAGCCCTCCAACGTTTCCATCAGAGCCTTTGTGTGACACTCTAGAAAATCGTAGTGTTCCCCATAGGGTCTGTGTAAGTGATTTGGACACAAGAGCAGAAATTGTTCTGGAAGATTCTGGAAGCCTTTTAGTGGCCACTTCCAACAAGGTAGCATAGGTTATAATACTAAGGAGGTGGATCCTGGCCTGAAATTCAGCCAAGGCTACCCCCTCTTGAGATTTTTCTCATAGGGGTCCCAAATTGTTGAGTAGCTACGTCCAGATGCAGAATTTCCTTTCAAAAGGAAGGACAAGCGTTGCCCAATCCTCAGTAGAATTATTAGAGACCGGGATGATGGAGGCAAGTGGCTTTAGTTGTGCCATTGGCCCTCGTTTCCCAGTTACTACAAAATTCTGAAAATCTGCCTTCACATGATTGTTAATTTTAAAGGTGAAGGGACAGAAGGCTGGGGCTACCTGGTGAGCAACTTGGGTCTTATCCAAAATAGCTGTAGAGCTCCATTTTCTATTAACTTGGTAAAGGGTTTCTTCTACAGCTTTCAATGCTATATTCGTTGGTAGGATAATCATTTCTTTCAGTGGTTTCCCCATGCCTACTGAAGGAGGGACCAGGAACCATTCCCTAATAGGATAAGCTGCTCAGTCTCGAAATTCTACGTGTTCAACTTCAATCATGGTTTACTTTCATTAATAATATATTTACCATCAGGAGAAAAAATACACATGGAGGTGTCGTGCCAAAGATTATCAGTGTCATCAGGGGAGGTTACTGGAGCCCCTGCCATCTTTTGATTTGAAGTTTTATAGCCCGAACTGGCCATATTCTTGCTACCAGTCAGAGCCCTAACATCGAATTCTGCCTAGGCAGACTGTGCAGCCTCTTTATTCTTTCAGTTAAGGGCTGAAATATTCTTACACCTTGTGTATAATTTGGTTTCCAGGACTAACCTGATTTCCTTTTTGAAATCATGGATAATGTCCCTGATATATTGCTGTTCTGTAACAAGGGAATTTTTGATACTGCTCATAATTTCATTATGGAATTCAGCAAATGCAGCAAACGGTATTTCCCGGTTGGGGAGCGTTCACAGTCTGATTGTGTCTTGGCAGCCATAATGTAACTGCCTGGCAACTAAGGGACAGAAGTCCAGGGTGAATTACTGTAACCCTTAGAAGATATAGAAACTTCAGTCAGGGTTAGGTGGATCCTACTAAGATCCCTTCAGTTGCATGGGAGATAGATTTCCTTTTGGGGTCTCTCTTTCATGCACAGCTGAAAGCTGTGTCCCTGGTCCTTCTGGGTTCAGCAGGGCAGTTTCAGTGGCTATATCTGCTTAATGTCCGATAACAGGGACATCTCCCCCAAGTAGACTCCTCCAATTCATCAGCGGGGTTAACCTGGGACATACTAGAAACTGATGCTTTTGGGTTTTGGCCCAAACATAGGTCCTGCTCAGAAAATGAGGGAAATATACTTTGCCGGAGTTTTGCTGGAAAGATGTAATCTCCTCCTTCTGTACCCCTGCTGAAAATCAGGACCCAACAACTGCTTAAAGCGAGCTGTTTCATTATTAAAACTTATTGCCAAGAGCATGACACAAATCTCAAAATCTCTGGAAACCAATCATATTCTCATTTATTTCTTAAAGGGCTAGGCTCATGGCAGGTGGTATGGGCCATACCCATTGGTGAAAGTGAACACTTAATCTGTGGGTCTTGCATAATAGCGGCCCTGTAGTGATGTAAAGAACAAGAAACTACTCGATACTAACTATCTATAGCCATTATATAGATAGTACACTCAATACTACAGTCTAACTGGGTCACAAGTGTGTAGCTGTAATATAATGTTTCATTTTCACAAATGTTAGACATGCTAAATATTTGTATCACAACTAACAAATTAGGTTACTTTTGGCAAAAGTATGTACAGTAACCACATTGCTGTATACTGTTAGCCCTGAAAAGGAAATTCCTGAAAGTTACATCTCAAGCCAACTGTATACGTAAAACTAATTTGTTTATCTAGCCTAGGCTACTGCTTTATCTAGCTTAGGCTACTGCTTCACTAGCCTAGGATACTGCTTTACCTGGCCCAGGCTACTTAAATTTTGCCATAAAAGTAAATTCTTGAATGTTACGCCACTCAAGCTAACTGTATACTGTAAACTAATTTGTTTATCTATCCTAGGCTACCGCTTCATCTAGCCTAGGCTACTAAAAATCGCTTTTAAGGCTATAGGCTACATAAGAAAGTACTGTAGTAGTAGTAGTAGTAGTAGTCATTTACTGAATTATATAATTACTACATACATAAGTTTTGCCCTAAAAGTAAATTCTTGAATGTTACACCACTCAAGCTAACTGTATACAGTCATACCCCGAACTTACACGGGTTAGATTCCAGAACCCCTCGCGCAAGACGAATTTTCGACTAAGTTTGGCATGGTCCCTAAAAATGTTAATAAATGCTTATTTATAAAGTTTAAACACTAAATATGATCTTAATCATGCTCCCAAATTATTAAGCTAACTTTTAAATGAAATTAAGTTGCTGTAATTTCATTTAAAAGTTAGCTTAATACATGGCCCTTACAAAAAGAAATAAATGGTTGATGTAAAAATAGAGAGCTGGAAGAGAATTTCTGTCTCTCTCCACTTCCGCCAATCTATTTTCAGAAGTCTTCTCAATCTCTTTTTAATAACTCCTTTATTCTACGTCTCTTTCTCTTTGTTCTGAAATGCTTTTCATGAACAAACAGTGTTTTTTTTATTTTGACTATTACACCTCTTAGTTATTATGTCTGTTTTAGAATGTATTTGCCACACTAGCGCATTTACACTTCATAGATGGTACAGGTAAAATTAGATCAATTTAAACTATCTACTTTACAGGTAACGACATACAGAGAAATAATAAGTTGTAAAAATGTGTGAGCACTAATTATGAACGAGAGAGAGAGAGAGAGAGATAAGGGTTGTCCTCAAGAGAGTTAAATTATTTATGAATTATTACAGAGAGAGAGAGAGAGAGATAAGGGTTGTCCTCAAGAGAGTTAAATTATTAATGAATCTTTACAGAGAGAGAGAGAGAGAGAGAGAGAGAGAGAGAGAGAGAGAGAGAGAGAGAGAGAGAGAGAGAGAGAGAGAGAGAGAGAGAGAGAGAGAGAGAGAGAGATTATTCTTAGGTTAGATACCAAAAGATGGAAATTCAGTATGAACCTAACTTTTAAATGAAATTGAAGTTACTGTAATTTCATTTAAAAGTTAGCTTAATACATTACCCTTAAAAAAAGAACTAAATGGTTGATGTAAGAATATAGGAGAGTGTGAAGATTAGTATACTATTTCTCTCCCCCTTCCACCGATCTATTTTTAGAAGCCCTCTCAACCCCGTTTCTAAAAACTTCTTTATTCTGTCTCTTTCTCTTTGTTCTGAAATGCTCTATGTCTCTGTTTTAGAACGGTGCATTTACAGTTTGCAGACGGTACAGGTAAAATAAGATCAATTTAAAATTATCTACTGTACAGTAATATGTAGGTTGAGCTAACTACAAATGAGAGAGAGAGAGAGAGAGAGAGAGAGAGAGAGAGAGAGAGAGAGAGAGAGAGAGAGAGAGAGAGAGAGAGAGAGAGAGAGAGAGAGAGATTGATTTTTCAGTATATCCTTCGTAGTGGTACTGCCTCTAAGTTGGCAACACTGACCACCCAACCCTGGCTGTCAGGTTACTTGACATATCTGACAGGTTCACCCTCTCCCCTCTCTCCAAGTCTTAAGCAAAAGATTAGGGGTCGATATGTATTCCTTTAAAATTTTACATAACTCATTAATTTATAAAAAAAATCTCACTAATTCACTATACAGGCAGTCCTGATGATCTTATTAGCTTCCCTCTTGATGTCTTCAATGAGGCACCGTTAGAACTTCCGACACCCTCCAGCCCCTCCCGTTAGCAGAAGCCCTCACGGAGAGAGGGTCCTACGACAGTGGAATCTGCACCTGTGAGATGAGGAAAGCTGCAAAGGAGCTGAAGGAAAAGGAAGGCATCACAGTGCGTTGCGCTGACAAGACAGCAGCTTTTGTCCTTATACGTACGGAGGAGTATTTCGACAAATTGGATGCCATCCTGTTGGACACGATTTAAATTCAAGAGGCTGACGAGGAACCCCATCGAAGACATCAAGAGGGAAGCTAATAAGATCATCAGCACTGTGAATGCTGCCAGCAATGCTGTCCATCTTCCCCCCATCGCAGGTGACTTTGAACTTGGTTACCTGTATGGGAATGTCAAGACACACAAGGCTGGCAACCCCCTCCGCCCGATCATCAGCCAAACACCTGCCCCGACTTACGCCCTCGCCAAACGACTAAATCATATCCTGACCCCCTACGTCCCGAGCAGTTATAGCCTGAAGTCCTCTGTGGAATTCCTCAAGTGATCCGAGACTTCCCGGCGCAGGGACCATCGCTTCTCTGGACGTAGAGTCTATTCACCAACGTATCTGTGGATGAAACCATCCACATTATCCTGAACAAAGTCTATAGAGAGCCGACAATGACCCCCCAGAACATCCCAAAAGGTTCCCTGAAGGCTCTGCTGGAGATCTGTACGAGATGGCGCCTTTCACTACGCACAGAGGACACATGTATAGACAGAAGGATGGCGTTGCAATGGGGTCTCCATTGGGCATCCTCTTTGCAAATTTTTACATGGGCACCGTGAAAGAACGTGTCTTGAGAGAATCCAGCGGCGAAGAAATATGCCCGATATATCGACGATGTCTTCGTTCAAGCAGACAACGAGGAGGAGGTTGAAGCCCTTCGTCTGACCTTCCAACAATGTAGTGTGTTGAACTACACTGTCGAGTTCAGCACAGACGACCGCTCCCCTTCCTCGGCGTTATGGTCACAAAGACGGAACGGAACTTGAAGACATCAGTCTACACAAAATCCACCAATCTGGGACTTTGCTTGAACGGGGATAGCGAGTGCCCTGCTAGGTTTAAGAACACGACAGTCAGGACCTTCATTAAAAGGGCCCTCTCCCACTGCTCCACCTGGCAGGACACCAACAAGGAATTGAACGTGCTGCACAAATGTTGGTGAACAATGGTTTCACCAACAGACTCATCAACAAAGAAATTCGAACTGGCCTGGAAAAATGGTACAACGGTGAGAGCACACAACCTGCCCCCCAAGATGACATCAAGATATATTATAAGGCCCGGATGCATCCCCAGTACCGTGAGGACGAGAGCTCCATGAAGAAAATCGTCATGGAAAACGTCACCCCGACCGAAGACAGTAAGAGAATAAATCTTGTAATTTATTATAAGAACCGCCGCACCCGTGATCTTGTGATGAAGAATAACCCCTCTCCGCCAGCAAGAGAACCCCTCAAGCAGAAGAACGTGGTCTACCAATTTGTTCGTCCTGTCCGAGGATGCCCCAGCGCTTATATTGGAATGACCACGATGCGTCTGTTAAAAAGGATCTCCTGCCACGCCCAGGAGGGTGCCATCATGAACCACGCCCGTGCTACCCACAATATTTCCATCTCCCGCAACGGTATTATACAAAATATAAGTATAATCGGGAGAGCCGCCGACCCTTGACGTCTGCGCCTGCTAGAGGCACTCCTCATTGCCGAGAGAAAACCAACAATGAATACGACGCAGGAGGCATCGCTCCTACCCACGAATTTAAGAAGAATAATGCAGAACACCCACCTATTCCAATGAATACCTGAAAACGACAACCCTGAGAATGGAGATGCCCCTGATGAGCGAGGCGCCCTTCGAGACAATCCCGACTACGACAGAAAGAGTAGATAATGACATTTCATCCTCAGCCCAATAGCAGCCAAACTACCGATGATGTCAGCCGGCATGACATCACGCAACGGCAGGCCAATGGGAACGCTGGAATGAATGATATTCCCAGTTTGCGAAGATCTGTCAGGATTGAGCTTCGCCGCAGAAATTTGGCTTGAAGTTCGCTGACTGCAACCAATCAGAATTCGCCATCCATGACCCCCCGCTGAAGCCCGTGTACAGTATAAGTTCAGAAGGACCTATGCAATCTGCCAGTCCTCTACTAGCTCCCGCTGGAGAATGACAGAAGAGTCTGTCGAAACGTCGTGGCAACAATTGTATAGAACTAACTGTATAGAATATATAAAGAAGCAGAATCCAGATTTTGACTTTGCGAGCTGTTAGCACGCACCTCCACTGAAGAGAAGTCCGCAATAAGGAAAATAGAAAAAGTCTTCTACAAAATAAATGCAGCTGAAGCAGCAATAATATTCAATAGAACCTATTATTATTATTATTATTATTTATTATTATTATTATTATTATTATTATTATTACTACTACTACAGTATTTGAAAATTAGCACTTATTAGGTAAAAATTTTTTTACCACACAAAACAAGTAAACATATACATGTACCATAAAAATTCTCTCATCTCAATAAAAGAGAGAGAGAGAGAGAGAGAGAGAGAGAGAGAGAGAGAGAGAGAGAGAGAGAGAGAGAGAGAGAGAGAGAGAGAGAGAGAAATGATTACTTTTATTGTTATTCAATTTATGCATAAAAGCTTGAAAATTCATAAATTACATTAAAAATTGAACAAACACTTTTGCAGGGTTTCTCAGTATTCGCAAATGTTCATGAGGCTGTGAACGACTCGTGTATGACAATTAGTTAGGTTCCAATGAAAAGTTCTTGTGTCTGTGAATTCGCACTGTACTGTAAACTAACTTGTTTACCTAGCCTAGGCTACTGCTTTATCTAGCCTGGGCTACTACAAATCACATTTAAGGCTATAAGCTACATAAGAAAGTACTTCAATGAACAAATTTTACCAAAGGATAATTTTCAATAAGCTAGGTACATAAATTAAGTACATTTTCAATGTCCTTTATATGAAAATGCAAAAGTTTAATATTAATATATGCAAACAGACACAGCAACCGTTTTCCTAGGCAACGTTGCCATCAGCAGAACAGTATCTACTGGAAGTAGGTCCGCGAAGGCAAACCATCGTAAAATATGATACAAATTCCCTGATATTAATGATAATTGGGGAACACTTCCACAAAATCCAATCGGTTCGGCACATCCCTATTGATCAATGCGATTTCAGAGCACAGGTAAGATGGACGAAAATGTGATATGTCTTGTTGATAGAACAGACCATAGAGTAATTAAGATCCGGGTCGCATTTTCCCGAGATGTAACCGAGTACCGGGACCTTTCCCTGAAAAAAGCAGGATGCCATATCTTTAAAACTAACCATAGAATATTCTTGAAAACATATCTCATATGTTTTTCACACCCAAATTACTACAGAAACACTAATCTAGCCAGGGCTGGTGCAATACTAGCATACATCTCAGGAATTTGCATCCTGGTCCCACGCCAATATGTGGTTGACTAAATGGCAACCTACGTAAGATGCGCTGTTGCCACATCTTGCAGGTTGACTACAGGAATGAAACTGTGGTAGTGCTGTAGACAAGAGAAAGAGTCTTGAGTCCTACTGTATATTCTACACTGGCCAAGACAGACTAAAAGAGAATTCTTTGATATTAGCTGGTCTATCTTATGGAGCCTCTAAGGACCATGAGAGAGTAACTCCTTTGAGGACTCACAGTGGCTACACTATCAAAAAATTATTATTAAAAAAAAAGTATAGTCTTCTTGATCTAAACAGCGATAATGGATTATAACCCGACAACCATCAGACTGAGGCCTTTTGAGGCTGGCTGCCATGGACTATTAAACCCATCTCCTTTAACAGCAATATGAATAAAAATAGCTAAAGAGTGAGGCGCTGTAGCTTCTGATGGGACAATTTTAGAATCCTCTTCTATCTCTAACAGGTCCAAAACTAAATCTCTCATTTAGTGGGAAGTCCTTTAGTCTCTGGCCAAACAGACTTCCACAAGAGCTGCACAATAGCAAGTGAGACTAATGGGTACAGCTGACCCATGAGCACAGCCACAATATCTATGTCAATCATATCATGTATACTGAGAAGCCATATTCTGATAAGTATGTGACGACAAAATTTGCTATTTATCAGAGAAGTCACTACATGATACAACCATCATAATAAAAAAAATCATTTCAAATCACTATATCTTCACATGAACACTGCCAAAAGTTAATGATGTGAGGCAAGGAATAGTTTTAAATGTGCAAATTCATGAACACAACCACAAAGTTTTCCATTGATAAGACCAAGGTGCTCCAAACTGAACAAATCTCTAAACTCTTTATAACTTCACATTTTATCAAGGTGCTGGTAAAGAGGTTAAATCCTCAGTAATCTAATAAACTAGATAACATGAATAAGAAAGAAAAACAAACCTAAAACTGTCTTTACAACTACATAATGACTGACTTTCATAAAAACATCTACAGACTTTTTTACCTTTCCACTCATCAGTCATGTCTCGATGAAGAAGGCGTGTCTGAGATGTGTCTTCTGTGAAGAAAAGTCCAAGGGCAAATACATATCCCAGGGGAAGCCAAAAGTTAAGCTGGGAGAAATACTTGTTTTCCTTCATAAATAAACTTGTCCTGAAATAAAATAGGATACGTTCAATTTCCTATATTAGTTATGGCAATCAGACAGAGTTAACATGGTGTAAAAATTCTGATTCACCCCACATAAAAATAAAAAATTAGTTCTCGTAAATATTGTAAGGTTCAAGGCTACCAAAGCTTGCAAATAATGTTAATCAAAGTCAGCATATGAAGTATTTATCATCATCACTGAATAGTCCATGATCTTTATTATGAATGGTGACCTGAGGAACTGATTTTGGCCATCTAAATTTGTGTCATGTGAACTCAAAACAAGCACATGAGAACAGCTCTTGACATGACATGCGGTCAAAAGACCCTCATGAAATGCAGTACCCTACAGTACATGTACATAAGTGATGTCACTGTATGGCTTGCTTCCTTCAGTGCGTCTTCTGCAACACAATGTAGATGATACTAACAATTTCTGCAGTATTCATTTGATCCAACTGCTTTACTTTCTGCCTTGTACTTTTTATACATCCCCTTTGGTCTTTTCTCACTTGGCTGTTTAACTTCTTTAACTATAAAACTGTTTCATTTTCAATTATCATTTAAAAGCAAATCCTTCACAAGATTGCACTGAGAGTCTAGCAATGTGATTCAGTGATGGTACTACACTGCTTCACATTATTAATAACGAAAAAGTGAGGCAACCATACCAAACAAATATATATTTAAAAGCATATGTAAATGTTTCCAAATCTGATGACCACTAGCAATATGCAGTAGTATTTTCCTGTGTCATTATAAAAACTCCACCCGCTATGCAGGTTCAGTAAACTCTCCTCAAAGTGCACCAATCTAACGTTTACTTGCATGGTAAAAAGAAATGTGACTTCATTCCCAAATGGAGGACCCAATCTTTACTTTGCAATTCTACTGATATTTAAGAGAGAGATGATTGTACACTCTGTTTCTGCACATGTACAAAAACATAAAAGAAAACTAAACGCTGTTTTTAAGAATGTAACTTACATCAATTGCCTTAATTTTGTGCAATGACTCTTTGGTCACATAGATTTGCACTAATCATGAACGAAAGGGACTATATTGTTACCGTAACACTTTACGAAATATTTTGTTTGGATCCTATTTCTTTTTTATATTCCATATATCAATGTAACTGAGGGCAAATTCTATAATATTCAAAGCCACAAGAAATTAAAATGAGTTAAAAATAATTATAATATTCAAAGCCACAAGAAATTAAAATGAGTTAAAAATAAAACTGCAAGAAAATTCCTTGCTTAATGCACATTTTTAAATATTCCATCCCAATCATTGTGAAATTGAGTATTTCATTATGTTCAGACGTGAACAGTCCTGTCAATCGTGTTATCAGACTGGCATCTGTTTAAAGAGCTTCAAACTAAAAGAAAACATTCATCTGTATCTTTTGTGAATATAAAGGATATTATTTTACATTAGCATATATTTTTATTAAACCAAAAATAATTTGCATTCATCTGCTTGTTGAGCAGACCAATCTGGATCTTTTGTTCCAGGAAAAATTGAATATAAAGGAATGAAAATAATTATTTTGATGTAGTGATCCATATAGACTTGTTACCTCAGTCATCCTCTTGCTAAGTTAACATCTGCTAATTATCAAAAAAAAAATTTTGAGATGAGAGCTAAAAGTTATTGATTGGAAACCAGGAAAATTATTGAAGCTTTGCAACAAGTTTAATCTAAATCAGTAAATGATTGGATAAAGTGATTTAAGGATGGTCGGGAGGACCTCAAAGACAACCCAAGAGAGGGAAGACCATCGACTGCAAAAAATGAAAGAATAAGCAGAATCTAGTGGATTTGCACTACTATCGATATGATAGCTAATGAAACTGGGATCTCCATGGTTCCGATTTTCAATTTTAAATGAAAATCTTGGTTTGAGTAAACTTTCAGCACGTTGGGTCCCAAAAGCCTGCAAAGACCAACTGCATCAAAGCAACTTTCTCTTGCAGTTTTAACGAAGATTGAATCAAATGAATCAGAGTTTTTGACCGGATTGTTACTGGAGATGAAACTTGGATAAATATGACCCAGAAAGTAAAATTCAATCAAAGCAATACAGAGGTTCAGCTGCAATTTATTTTCTGCCCAATATCATAAAAAAAGTGACTAAATCAAAAAAAAACAATGAAATAAAAAGGTATTTTGCAAAAACTGAAGACTGCATTGGCAAATCTGATGAGAATTTATCATGATAACAAATTGTCAAGGTTGTAGTATGGAAAATTTAGGGTTTTCCACATCCTCCTTATACTCCTGAGAGATTTTTTCCTGTTCCCAAAACTCAAGGAACACTTGTCCGTTTGAATCTTTGAAAACATACAGTTTCAACATGGTTTAATAGTTTTTTTGCAGAGGTTTGAAAAGTGTATAGAGTTAGATGGTAGATATGTAGAAAAATGATGTTTGAATTTCCTTAAATAAAGAGTATTTGTTTTTCCTGAAACTTTTGACTTACCCTCGTATTATATACAGCAATTTATTTTTAATATCATAAAAAAACACTGAAATGAAATAAAATATTTTTACAAATCTGATGAGAATTTACATGTCAAATTGTGGTGGTAGTATGGAAAATTGGGTTTGAGACGAGGATTTATTTTTCTCCACAGTTTTTTTTTTTAACTTATTTTGGCAGTTTGTTAGTGTATGGTTATTTGATTATTTGTGTTTATTTTTTCTTTTTTTTTAACTGGCAGTTTGCTTGAGTGTTAGGGTAGACTGAGAGCAAGAAATCAAAGAAGCACAAACGTAAGAACAGAGATTTTCCTTCAGGGGACAAGGGATTAGAATATTATGAAATGATAGCGAAAGAATTACTCTAAAGGAAGAGACAATTCGAAGAGAAGTAGCAAATAGAGGAAGAGAGGAGCAAGAACATAGGGAGAGAACGTGAAGCTGCCACATTGCAGAAAAAAAAAACACTTGGCCAGGCCACCCTTCTCCCCTGTTCCTCCATACATGATGCTAAATCCTGAAAGGTGCAGATCTTGACACACTTTCAGCAAAGAAAGTTCGAAAGCAGTTGGAAAGGAACAAACAACTAGGCGTTGATCCCTCTAGAAGGAAGGAGAATATCAACAAAATAATACTGATGTTCAGCACGCTAACTCCCAATCTGAAGAAGAAGTCTCACAGACCATAGCTGGGAGAAAACTGTAGTATTGGGATTGATGAATTAGGTTGGGGTTCTTTTGATAGTTGTGGGAGGATTGTAAATTAAGATTGGTGAGTTGGGCTAAGGTTCTTTTTGGTGGTCGTTGTAGATTAAGATTAATAAATCAGGTTAAGGTTCTTTTTTATGGTCATTATAGATTAAGATTGGTGAATTGGGTTAAGGTTCTTTTTGGTGGTATTGTAGATTAAGATTGATGAATTAGGTCAAGGTTCTTTTTGATGGTCATTGTAGTATTAAGACTGATAAATTAGGTAAGTTTCAGTTCTGGAGATTAAGGTAATAAATTAGGTAGGGGAAAGTCAGAGTTTTATTTAGTAACCTCTAAATTTGTTCCCATCATCCTGCACCAATTGTGTCAAAGAAAAAAACTCCTACATAATAAGGAAATTGGGAATATTGATTGACTGATTGAACAATTATGAAATTTAGGTCTTGAAGACCAAGCGCCGGAACCCACCAAGATTATTCAGTGCAGCAATGAAGATAAAATATATAAATTAATTACGTGATTGATAACGAAAAGATGAATGATAACATACTGTACTAGTAAAATTCAGTGTTAAAATATGAATGTAAAAAATCAAGAATGATATTAGACAAAACCCATAAAAAATAAACATACATAAAACTTTTATATTTAAAATATATACTTAATAGATAAAATAAATATGACAAATCTTTAATAAATATACTAAATTATATCTCATTAAAAAGATCAGATTCTCTCAGATAACCCATAAGGTTATCTACCTCAACATCATCATTTAAAATTTCCAAAACAGTCTTCCCCTCTAATAAGTACTTTGCCATAAGGCGATTAAATCTAGGAAAGTGCACCAGCATGTGCTCAATGGATAGCTGATCATCACAGTGAGCACAAACTGGGGCACTGGCTCCCTCTAAAATGTAGCTATGGGTGGAGCAGGTATGGCCAATCCTAAGCCGTGTTAGGATGATCTCAAATCTTCTGTTATGATTAAAACCCGAACTCCAAAAATCAATACTTTTCTAATATTTCTGTGCTTCCTAATTGTGGAAAAAATGGAGGAAGTCCACCTCTGCCGCCATTTCTTATGAATGTATCCTCTAATAACTGGATGCATATCCAAATGTGGCACCTTACTAGTTAAGAAATCACATCTTGCAGCATCCTTTGCTTTACTATCAACCAGTTCGTTTCCTTCTATACTAGTGTGTCCAGGAATCCAACAAAACTTAACTGATTTGTGGCAAACAGAAAGATAAAAAAGCCATTCCTGAGCCTTTTGAATTAGGGGATGGGTAGGATTAAATTTCTTTAGGGTTTCTAAAACACTCCTTGAGTCACTATATATCACTGTGGACTTAAATTTCTTATCAGATGCAAGATTTAAAGCATCAACTATGGCTGTTGCTTCAGCGGTGAATATGGATGAGGAGTCTGGTAACTTTTTTATATATGATTCCCCCTCACACACTGCTGCACATCCCACTCCATCTTCTGATTTTGATCCGTCAGTGTAGATTTTCCTCTCATCATGCTCCAAAGACTTGTTTCTGACTCCTTCTTCTGGACGACCTTTCTTCTCTGTCTCTTTAATGCAGACATCTATTGCTGGAATAAACCATGGGGGACAGCAGGATGTTTAACTTGTAGGATCTTCTGTGTTTTTAAACTTTCATCCTCCAGTTCACCCTGCTGTTTGATTTGAAATGGTACTGAAGATCTAGATCAAAAAAGCCTTGGGTCACACTGTTTTAAGATCTCAAAAGAAGGATTCTCCTTTGAGTTTTTTAGCTGCATGGTGTATCTCAGACCTAGCTCATGCCTCCTTAAGTCCAGTGGTAGCTGATGGGAGCCTACATAAATGCTTTCAATGGGTGAAGTTCTAAAAGCGCCAGTGCAGGTCCTTAGCCCCATATTATGCACAATGTCCAATTCCTTAAGTTTAGTCTTTGAAGCAGATGAGTATACTTGGCAGCCGCAGTCTAACTTAGATAAACATACTGCATTACCAAGCCATAACAACGATTTCTTTAACAGCATCCCAATTAAAATTAGATAATACTTTTAAAATATTTAGTGATCTCTTCACTTTCACTTTTAACTGGTCAATATGATTATTCCATGTGAGCTTTTCATCAAAAACCATTCCTAAAAATTTTACTTCATTAGAGCAAGGTAAAATAATTCCATTTAAGGTAAGAATTGGAATGGTTTCTTTAGTTCGGCGCCTGCAGAACCGAGCAGCAACAGTTTTTGATTTGGAGAATCAAAATCCTTGCTCATCAGCCCACTTGCTTACTTTATCGATGGCTCTTTGCATGAACCTGCTAGTAGATGCTGCATCATATCCTGTGCAGTACAGAGCCAAATCATCTACAAATAAAGAGCCTTTTACTGGTAATGATATCTTTTCTAATACTTCATTAATGGCAACAGCAAAGAGGGTGACACTAAGGACACTACCCTGAGGAACTCCCTCTTCTTGTAAGAAAGGTTGTGATACATGATTCCCAGCTCTTACCTTTATATATCTTTCTGACAAAACCAAATTTATAATTCTGATAATTTTTCCTTTAATGCCCATCTTATACAACTTTCTTATAAAAAATACCAAAATGCCATGTGGTGTCATATGCCTTTTTCAAATCAAAGAAAACTCCTATTGTTTGGCTCTGTTTAACAAAACCTTGTTGTATTTGGTTTGAGAGCCTGAGCAAGGGATCTACAGTAGATCTCGTTTTCCTAAAACCAAACTGAAATGGAGAAAGCAACTTATTTGTTTCTAAGTGCCATACAAGTCTGATGGAAAAGATGAGTAACACCAGACTTGTATGGCACTTACAGACAAATAGGTTGCTTTCTCCATTCCAGTTTGGCTTTAGGAAAACGAGATCTACTTTAGATTCCTTGCTCAGGCTCTCAAACCAAATACAACAAGGTTTTGCTAAACAGAGCCAAACAATAGGAGTTTTCTTTGATTTGGAAAAGGCATATGACACCACATGGCATTTTGGTATTTTTTATAAAAAAGTTTTATAAGATGGGCATTAAAGTAAAAATTATCAGATTTATAAATTTGCTTTTGTCAGATATATAAAGGAGAGGTGTGGTATGCATCCCCCGTGAATAAGGGGGGTTTGCTACAAGTTTAGTTAATTCTAACTATGAGTATCACACATATGTCAGTACACAAGAGAATATTTCATCATTGTTGACATTTCCTCTTAGTGCTCTCTCTCTCTCTCTCTCTCTCTCTCTCTCTCTCTCTCTTGTACCCTATGGACATGACTGTACTTATCTTTTGGTTTGAAAGAATAACAAATGAGAAAATAAAGTAAAAATATAAATGAGAGTACTGTACCATAATATATATATATATATATATAATTAGTAAAAAAAATGCACCAAAGTTTCTTCGGTGCAATCAAGTTTTCTGTACAGCAGCTATAGTATATAATCAAGGCCACTGAAAATAGACCTATTGTTCGGTGGTCTCGATATAATGCTGTATGAGCCACAGCCCATGAAACTTTAACCACAGCCTGGTGGTGGCCTGTCCTATATCGTTGCCAGAAGCACGTTTATGGCTAACTTTATTAACCTTAAATAAAATAAAAACTACTGAGGCTAGAGGACTGCAATTTGGTATGCTGATATGTTTGATAATTGGAGGGTGGATGATCAACTTACAATTTGCAGCCCTTTAGCCTCAGTAGTTTTAAGGGGAGCGTTTGACGAAAAAATCGAAAAATCAAAATTTTCTGAGATATTTTATATATGGCATCATACATATCCTGACTATCTTCTCAGAAAGTTTTATTAAAAAATTCGCCATAGTTTAGGAGTTATAAATAAAAACAGTAACCCTATCATTGACAAAATTACATTTTTCGTATAATGTAATGATAATGTCAATATATCGGTAGTAATTTCCTTTTAGCTATGAAATAATAATATCTAAATGCGTTATATGGCAACCCTGTGGACCTAGTACACATCAGCGAAAGCCAGGAATGCCGCAGGGCAGGCAGTGACGTCAGACAGTCAGTCAGTAGCAGCTCAGAGCTTGACTAAGTAAGACATCGCGCTGCCCAACCTGAGCCGTGTTTTGACACTCGCTTCATCTAGCTTCATTTAGCGAAGTTATATTACTTTGCAAGTCTATTGTTATATATTTTGGCTTTTTAAATATGTCATAAAAGCATCAAACTGTGTAACAGCAAGCAAATAAATACACAGAGAAGCAAAAAATATCGTATATCTCAAAACTAAAGTTATCGACATTCAAACTGCATCTCCTCCATAACGAATGCACCGATCTCAATGAAACAAAAAGCAAACGAAAGCTAAATAAATTGTCTACAAACAAATAGAGAGTTTTTTTCATTTTCTCCCTCGAAAATTTTTGGGGAATTTTTTTCCAAAAAATCAATCGAAGTTTTTTCAAAAAACGAAAAATATTCATAAAAAAAGAAAAAAAATTGAAAAAATGCTCTCTTACTTTGTTCTAATATATAATATCTGTCTACCACGTAAATTTGAGCTCTTAGTTTGCAGAAGTTATGGATTAGATGCATTTTGAAAAATTTTTGGGGGTGGGGTTACCAGCTAATGGGGGGAAGACGAAAATTATGGTTACAGTCCTTTGCCCTATACAAAAATAAACCCAGGCACAAAATTTGAAACTGATTCATTAAAAACACGGGAGTTATTAGCGAAAAACGATTTTATCAAACGCTCCTCATATCGTTATAAAACTTTGAAGGCCGATATCTCAAAACTAAAGTTATCGACATTCAAACTGCATCTCCTCCATAACGAATGCACCGATCTCAATGAAACAAAAGCAAATGAAAGCTAAATAAATTGTCTACAAACAAAGAGAGAGTTTTTTTCATTTTGTCCCTCGAAAATTTTTGGGGAATTTTTTCCCAAAATCAATTGAAGTTTTTTCAAAAACGAAAAATATTCATAAAAAAAGAAAAAAATTGAAAAAACGCTCTCTTACTTTGTTCTAATATGTAATATCTGTCTACCATGTAAATTTGAGCTCTTAGTTTGCAGAAGTTATGGAGGAGATGCATTTTGAAAAATTTTTGGGGGTGGGGTTACCAGCTAATGGGGGCAGAAGACGAAAATTATGATTACAGTCCTTTGCCCTATACAAAAATAAACCCAGGCACAAAATTTGAAACTGATTCATTAAAAAACAAGGGAGTTATTAGTGAAAAACGATTTTATCAAACGCTCCCTATAAGATCTAAGGGTGGACAAAAAAGTGTGGACAGAAAAAAGGGGGGACGGATAGACAAAGCTGGAACAATAGTTTTCTTTTACAGAAAACTAAAAGTGAAGGAGAGTGTGTGTGTGTGTTACTGTACTTAGCCTTCAATGTAACCATACCTCGGTTATTGTTCTCTCTCTCTCTCTCTCTTTCTCTGTACTGTGCATACCCTTTAATAAAATGTGAATTAATATATCATAAACATAAAAACACAATAGTTGGGTCTACCTAGCCCTCTTCACTCATCCAACACTAAACCCCCATCCATTCCCAGTCACTGAAACTGCTCCCCAGCTCCAACCACCTTCCATAACAATACCCCTAAGCCTTCCTCTACCCTGCCTTACTGCCTTCCTCTCCGATGGCACCAAGCCATCCGGCCACCCCCACCCCCACCATGGAAACTTCTCGAGGGTCCCCCAACCACCAAATATCCTTTCTCAGTCAGTCCGAGCATTGGCAGTGTTGCAAACGTTTTCTTGAGGCCACGCAGCATTGCCAAACATCAGAGGGCAGTTTTTTTCAAATTTTAAAAAATTCATATATATCATATCTCTTTGGGGCCTTGATCTATGGTTCAGGTGTGTCGGATAATGTCCAGTTTTGGATAATGGTGATACGGATAAATGAGGGATTACTGTTTATCTCATGATAGAAATGGAATAGGGAATCCCTATACATGGTGAGATAGTAATGTCAGAGGGAAGGTCTTCGATAAAAGATAACTGAAGTATGAATAGCTATGAACAATTAACCCTTAAACGCCTGTTGGACGTAGCAAACGTCGACTAAAATTGTCTGTTGAATGCCGAGTGGACGTAGCAAACGTCGACTACAAAAAATTTCAACCTTCGGTCAACTTTGACTCGACCGAAATGGTCGAAAAACCCAATTGTAAGCTAAAACGCTTACATTCTAGTAATATTCAATCATGTATCTTCATTTTGCAACAAATTGGAAGTCTCTAGCACAATATTTCGATTTATGGTGAATTTTTTAAAAAACTTTTTTCTTACGCCCGCGCGGTAACTCGCCCGAACATCTCAGAAATTCTTTCGTCATGTTGTCGTAATGTTTGCATCATTTTACATTAGTAGTTACATAAACTTTTATATATTAAAATGTGCGCAATTTCATGTACAATACAACAGAAAATAACTCATGGTTGTAGCTTTTATCAGTTTTGAAATATTTTCATATAAATCACGATAACTGCCAAAATTTCAACCTTCGGTCAACTTTGACTTGACCGAAATGGTAAAAAATGCAATTGTAAGCTAAAACTCTTACATTCTAGTAATATACAATCACTTACCTTCATTTTGCAACCAATTGGAAGTCTCTAGCACAATATTTCGATTTATGGTGAATTTTGAAAAAAAAACTTTTTCCTTACGTCCGCGCAGAAATTCTTTTTCAATCACGTTGTCGTAATGTTTGCACTGTTTTATATTAGTCGTTACATAAAGTTTTATATATGGAAATGTGTGCAATTTCATGTAGAATACAACAGAAAATAACTCATGGTTGTGGCTTTTCTCAGTTTTGAAATATTTTCATATAAATCACGATAACTGCAAAATTTCAAGCTTCGGTCAACTTTAACTCAACCGAAATGGTAAAAACGCAATTATAAGCTAAAACTCTTACATTCTAGTAATATTCAATCATGTACCTTCATTTTGCAACAAACTGGAAGTCTCTAGCACAATATTTCGATTTATGGTGAATTTCTGAAAAAAATTTTTTCCTTACGCTCTGCGCCTACGTAACTCGGCCGAACATCTCAGAAATTCTTTCGTCATGTTGTCGTAATATTTGCATCGTTTTACATTAGTCGTTACATAAACTTTTATATGTGAAAATGTGTGCAATTTCATGTAGAATGCAACAGAAATTAGCTCATGGTTGTAGCTTTTATCAGTTTTGAAATATTTTCACATAAATCACGATAACTGCCAAAATTTCAACCTTCAGTCAACTTTAACTCGACCGAAATGGTCAAAAAACGCAATTGTAAGCTAAAACTCTTACATTCTAGTAATATTCAATCGTTTACCTTCATTTTGCAATAAATTGGAAGTCTCTAGCACAATATTTCGATTTATGGTGAATTTTAAAAAAAACATTTCCTTGCGCTCTATTGCTGCAACTCGCCGAACATCTCAGAAATTCTTTCGTCTCATTGTCGTAATATTTGCACCGTTTTATATTAGTCGATACATAAAGTTTTATATATGAAAATGTGTGCAATTTCATTTACAATACAACAAAAAATAACTCATGGTTGTAGCTTTTATCAGTTTTGAAATATTTTCATATAAATCACGATAAATAGAAAAATTCGACTTTCGGTCAACTTTAACTCGACTGAAATGGTCGAAAACTGCAATTGTAAGCTAAAACACTTACAGTCTAGTAATATTCAATCAATTAGCTTCATTTTTCAACAAACGGGAAGTCTCTAGCACAATATTTCGATTTATGGTGAATTTTTGAAAAAAAAAAAAAAAAATTTTTACGTCCGCTTCATTAATTCATGCATCATTTTTATAATATTTTCTCTGTGTTGCTTTGATCATTTTAAAATTTGTTATATACCAAAATCATCGCAATTTAGTGTACAATACAACTAAAAAAATTAAGCCATTAGCTTTAACCGTTTTGCTTACAGCGATTTGTATACAATTATATACGAGTTTTTTTTCGCTGTCATATATTCCAATATTTATATATGATAATGATATTTTTTCATTTCTGATGGTTGCATACTAAACTTCAGGCAATTACAAAAAAATGAGCCAAAAATGAACTCTTAATCTTAAAAACTAAGCGTGCTGTGATTTTTGAAAAACTTTTTTCCGCTTCGGCGCTAACTCACCGAACGCCGCCGGCATACGGGAGACGTTTTTGTAAATAGGGCTTCAGCATTAAAGGGTTAATTATGGAGGAGCACAACTGAAATTTTTATAAATCAAAATAATGTATTAATGAAAAGGAGGGTTCTAAACTAATAACAATAGAGGAGGATACTACTAAGGATCAACTAGGGGACAGAACAGATGATTTGACTTGACAGCAAATTATTAAACAGAAACTTTTAAGGAATTAACAAAGCATGAAGAAATATAATATTCTTTATTTTACCTAATAATATTTTACCTATCATATGAAAATAAAAATCCTCAATGGCCAAAGAAGAATATTTGCTCAAACCTTTATATATAAAAACAATTTTGTTGAAAACACACACAAAAACCATTACTTATCATTAACCTTTTGTGAGAATTTCAAGACATAACAAAAAAAACAATGGGCCCTTGATGAAACAAGTACCTGCTTCACTTAATAATAATTTCTTACCTGTCACATAAGAAGAAGTACCCCATCATAAGTCCCAATTTTCCAAGTGCCATGAGGAAATCTTGAGGAGACGGCTGCTTACTCTTCTTGGATGGGCCACTACTCTCACCAGTGAGTGGCTGACCAGCTTCTCCATTACTTTCTGAAGTAATGATGCCTTCTACATGGTGAGAGGCACAAAACCACTGTCTAACTGACACTGCTATCATGATAATCGGGCTGTAAGAATATGACATAATTGAAAGCCCTTAAGGATGTACATTGTAAAACAGTCATCCTGAAAGCAAAATGGTTTTTACTCACATTTCCAAAACTGTAAATAATACTTAATAAGGGGAATATACACCAAATCCTACCTGCAAGATTAAGACATGGCTAATTTCATGGATTATTTTCTATTTAGACAAATTAAGATATTGGCTGACACATATCTGTTTAAACACTTGTTGAATCTCCAGATAAGATCACATACAGATAGACAGGATGTCTCGGTCTGTTTGCATACACCTTCAAAATTTTACCTTAGGTAAAACAAAATTATCCTTTCAATTGCCTGGTACACTTTCAATGACTAGAATGACCTCATGAGAAAAAAAGGAAACCTTCCCATAATCAAGTTTTTCCATAGATCTCTGAGAATGTAAGAACAAAAGAGAGACTAATAAATGAAAAAGAAAAATTAACAGCAGGGATTACACGAGATATTATGATACTGTATTGCGGGGATACCGTGATTTAAGTGGCAGTGTATGCTTGGAGGATGGAGAGTTCTAGGGGTCTTCGTCTTCTTCATCTTCTCTGAAGAGCAATGAAGGTTTAGGGGAGAAATAGGTTTATTTCTATTTTTTGCCACGAAACTCCTCTTAGGATGTTAGAGAGTAAAGGAAATTACCTAACTTTAAATTAGCTTACAATGGATATGACATGAGTTGTGATGTGGAGTGCTGACACTAAAACTGCCCCAAAAATGAATAATCAACTTAGACAATTGGAAAATATGTTTTTAATTTTTTAAATAAAACAGTGATTTTTATGATAAAATAAATTTTTCTGGGCTCGACCTGTGTCACCCGGTGAAATATCCTTTAGCACATATTTCTAGGTATAAGTATTGCTAAATATACCAGAGAAAAAGCTAAATACAATGCCAGGGTTACGATCCCTGGATCGAACGCCATTATATGGTGTCGGTATACATAAAGGGTGAGTGGTGCCACTGCCACAGGCCTCCGCCCTATAGAGCTCTCCAATCTCAAAACCCCGAAAAGTGAGGAGCCGTTACATACCTCACCCTCTTCTCCCAGCCAACCACCACCTCAGCCGCCATCTTGTAAACATTCCAATTTAGCACGCTTCCAGACAACACCGTGATTTTTCCTTGGTGCTCTGTTTCTTTGGATTTTAACTAATTCATCATGTCATCTCTTCCTGAATTTCCAACTAAGTTGAGTACCATCTCCTTTTGGTTTTTTCTTACAGAGGCATCTTATTTGACCTTTAATATATTGTTTACCAGGTAAATAACGCTACGCAGCCGGACGTGGCTGCGTCGGCCTCTGCCATGCTGGACCCTCAGTCTTCACATGTTTTTAGCATAAAGTTGCTGCTAGTTTTTATCCATACTCCTTCAATTGGAGTTTTATATATATAGAAATCACCATTTCGTTGGTAGGAGGTTGGGAGCCCGTATCATGACTGATCTAGGCTAGAGGTGGAGGTTTTTCCCCCTCCCCTTTTCTGATCATAATTTCTCCCTTTTCCCTGGTTCCCTTCCTCCACCAGCGAGTTGGTACATTCTCCATGATGGTACTGTTATGCTTATGATCATTTCTGATGTGTACAATGTTGGATGACATGTATATTCTTGGATTAGTTTTATGTGTGATTCGACGTCAGGGTCGGCCATCTTGGGTATCCCTCGCTTTCATATATCGGTGGTTGTTTGGCCTTCTCTGCCGCTGAGTCTTTTATGTATTTATACTATATAATTCTATGTATATATATGTTTTTTATATTTCACACATCATCTGGTTAACTTTTTTATCTTAGTACTCTTGAAGTCAGGCAGTTTTATTCGATTAGGTATTTACTAGCCTAGCCTACTCGGCCGTACCGTAATCGGTTTCGGAGAGTTAGGCTGGACAGGATAGGCTCTTTTACATGCTTATGCTTCCTAGCTCTCCTGACCAGGCCGTTTTGAGGTTTTGGAGGGAGATGTTAGGTTGTTGAGGGAGTTCCTCGTTCTCTCCTGGCCCACCTGACCATGCTGTCACGTTTTTGGAAGGTGAGGTTAGGCTAGTGAGGTAGTTGCCCTTCCCCCCAACTTTTTTAGCCCACCTGACCAGGCCGTGAGGTTTTTGGAGGGTGAGGTTAGAATAGTGAAGGGTCTCCTCAATTCATAGTCTTCCACCTGACCAGATTGTCGGTTTTGGAGGGTGTGGCTAGGCTTTGCGTGGTCCCCCCCCCCCTCTGTTGCGCCTATTCTGGCCTTCCTGTCCAAGCCAAAAAGCTTTGGTTTTGGAGGTTGGACTGGGATTGAAGGTTGCACAGATCATTTCATGTATGTAGCCTAGTCCTTCTTTACCTGATCAGTTAGCTTTTACGAGTGACCTGACATCTCCCACGTGAGGGACGCCATCGCCACGCTCGCACCCTGTGGGGAGTTTTCTTCGGCTTCCAGAGGGTGTTACCCACCCCGTCAAAGCCACCGCTTGCCGGATTTCCGCCACTCTGCTAACTTTTCCCCTTACCGGCCGGTGTTTCGTTTGTTCACTTTCCACAGTGTTAGCTGGAGCATCGAACACAGTCCCAGGGATGCTATCATGACTTTCGCTATGTTCAGTCTCCGCCAGGTTAGTCAGATCTCTCATTGTTATCGTACACGTTACCACTCTGGTGGGTATGGTATTCGGTTAGTTGGCGTTTTCCACTATCTGGTTCCCGCCCTGCGCGTTGAGAGTTGAGCCATATGCGAAGACTCCTCTCCGCCTCTTCCGCCGTTACCATAATGTGTGACATAACGAGATTTCCGTGGCAAATCAGGGCGGAGTACTATAACACCAGCGTATCTTTAGAGTACTTATGTTTACATAATTAGTAGTTGACCATTCCGTAGCATAACTTATATCTATTTCTGCTGCTGGATTCTTTTCCGGCAGTGTTTTATCATATGATAAGCATGGTTAAGGTATCCTATTACCGCCAGACCTACTCCGCGGGCCTTAACTCGATCGTTACTCATGTATCGTATATTAATTCTATACTGCCTGATTTAATTCCGGCGGGTTTTGCCTGATGATAAGCATGTTCCATCACCCATAATTTAGGTTAAGGTATCCTATTACCGCCGGACCTACTCCGGCGGGCCTTAACTCGACGTTACTCATGTATCGCCTTTCCGCTTACAGATGGTACGCTGTCAGGAGCCTGGGTGCACAGCAGTTCTCCAACAACCCTGTGGCCATGAGGTGCCGTTCACACCCGCTGCTCGGTTCGCGTTGGGGACTTGGTCGCCTGGCACCCGGATGGCTGTGAGATTTGCTACGCTCTGTACGAGCTAGTGGTTGATGAGTCGGTAAGCTTTAGAGACCGCTAACCTTTAGCCTCCTTTTGCCTTTAATGTCTTATATTGACATATACGACAGTTGGAGAATATTTTCAGTAAATCCTTCCCTTTCTTTCAGTCTGACCATATTACCCGTGACTCTTCGCTGTCGACCCTGAAGGTCTGGGTCAGCGGGTTTGGGAGGAATGTTGCGTCGGGCAAGCCGTACGTCCTGTCAGAGGAGATATGCAATCTCCTCTGCCCCGAGCCCGGATCTCAGCTGCAGTGCCGGCGGAAGTAGCCGCCCTATAATTGAACGGATCCGGGAGGAGACGCAACCCTCCCAAGAAGACAACCTGTGGAGAGGTGGCGGAAGAGGTGGCGGCCATCAATATCCACCTCAACCAGTGAGCGTCGATCCGGACCACCAGGTAGAAGGTAAGGTGGTAAGTGAGGCAGGGGAGAGAGTGTTGGTAGTCCCCTTTTTGGTTCTCCTTCTTCCTTCTTCTTCTTCCTTTCAAGGGTTTCATAAATCAGCTATCCTTGAGGACAGGTCGAGGTCTGTTGTCCCCAAGGTGAAATCCTTGAAAAAGAAGGACTTACCTAAGTCCTCTAGACCTCAAAGGTCTAATCTGTCAGCTCCCTCAAGGTCGTCACTGGCTCTTAATCCAGTGGCGTCCACTAGTAAGGCTACTCCCCCGCCCAAGGGGTTGAGATCCAGGACGTCTAAGGCTGATCCCCTCACAGCCTATCTTTGACCCTGAGGTTTTGCCGGAACTTCTGATGCAGAAGTTAGATAAGAAGGTTGAGGCCAGGATTCAAGACCTTTCCTCCCAGCTCGCTTCGAGCTTACAGACCTCTGGTCAGTCTGTGCAGTCATTGGCACAGAGGATGCAGACCCAGGAAAGCTTGCTCTCCGGGTTTATGCGCTCCGGAGTAGCAGGGCAATCTTACGTTGTTCCGGATGCCTCCAGACTGGCCCCCCCTTGATAAGGGAAACCCGTGGCGGCTGGCTCTTCATGCTCCTCTACACAATGATACCCTGACCATCGAGGGCTTGGGGAACTCGTCGGTTGGAGGAACTGGAGTTCTTTCCACCCGACCTGGTGCCTCCCTACCCAGGCTATGCCAGGCTAACAGAGGAAGCCTGGATTAGATCAGACAAGGTCCCGAAGGAGACAGTTATCTTCCGCAGGGACCAAGCCCAATCCACCTTGATGTGTGCTCTCACTGAATGGGAGTGCGAAAATACCAAGCTTACCCCCTTTAAGGGGACTTTCACGATGTTCTCGGTAGGTGACTCCATCCCTACCCCCTGCACAACCAAGATCGCAGTGCTGACTAGTCAGGCGGGAATAGAGGGTAAGCCGCTGCCTCAACTCCGGGAGACAGATCCCACCTCTCTCGTCTTCCCCGGAGATTCGGAATTTTGGTTGGGAGCTCCGGCCACGTTCACGGTGGGCAAACTCGACCCCGAGTGCGCCTCCACTCTCTTTAGTGAACAGCTTCCCAAGATTCCGGAGGCCTTTCTGAAGGCGGAGTTCGAGGCTAGATGCAGGTTGAGTCGCTCCCTGCATTCCATTACTATTAAGGAGGTGACGGCGGTACTTACGCTGAAGAACCTCTATTCCAGGTCCTGACCAAATCCCTGTTAGCGGCATTCCAAGCGGACCTGTATGACTTTGTAGTGGCGAGACTAAACTGCCGGAAACATATCTTTGCAGATGCCACTATCAGACACGAGCCCAATAGACTAATGAAGAGTTTTATCTGGGGTCCTAACATCTTCCCGGAGGATGAGGTCAACAATGTTCTGGCGGAGGCAACCAGAGCGAATCAGAGCCTTCGCTCCCGCTGGGGTCTCCCCTTTAAAAGGAAGGCCACCGAGTCCGCCGGACCTCAAGCCAGGGATAGGAAAAGGTTCAGGAGGTACAGAAAACCTCAGACCCAAACTGTGCTTCAAGCTGTACCGGTCTCTCAGATCGGACAGCCTTCAACTTCCAAAGCCCAGCCTCAGCAACAGTTTGTTCTGATGCAGCCGGATCAGCAAACCCTTGCTCAGCCAACCTTCGTGGCGTCCCCGGTTTTCAATGCTTCGTTTGAAAGCCAAGGGGCGTTTCGAGGCTTTAACAGGCATGCGAGGGGAAGCAGAGCCAGAGCCGCCTTCAGAGGTAGGTCTGCATCACGACCTCTTTCACGGGGAAGAGGAGGCCGAGGAGGTAGAGGAAGTAAGCCCTCTTCCGCTCAATGAGTCTCCTCAGGTGGGCGGGAGGTTACATCTCTTCCAGGACCATTGGACCTTCAGTCCGTGGGTCCACAGCATAGTTTCAAAGGGTCTGGGATGGAGCTGGAGCAGAGGGCCTCCTCCGCCAGTCAGGTTCCATCAGTCTCCATCCAAAGCCCTTCTGGACTTTGTAAAAGACCTTCTCCAAAAGAGGGCAATAAAGAGAGTGAGACACCTGAAATTTCAAGGCCGGCTGTTCAGTGTTCCGAAGAAAGACTCAATCCAGCAAAGAGTAATTCTAGACTTGTCTTGTCTCAACTTATACATTCAATGCGACAAGTTTCGTATGCTTAGAATCTCGCAGGTGCGGACCCTACTTCCCCGTGGGGCCGTCACCACCTCTATAGATCTTTCAGACACTTATTATCACGTCCCGATTAAGAAACTTCTCTCCTTACCTAGGATTCAGACTAGGGAAACAAGCATACTGTTCAGAGTCATGCCATTCGGGCTCAACATAACGCCCAGAATTTTCACCAAACTGGCAGAAACAGTAGTCCAGCAACTACGGGCCCAAGGGATTATGTTAGCCACATACCTGGACGATTGGATAATTTGGGCATCCAACGCCAAGGAATGTCGAAAAGCAACATCCATAGTGATCAGCTTCCTGGAATCCTTAGGTTTTCAAATAAACAGGAAGAAATCCCACCTAGTTCCGGAGACTCAGTTTCAGTGGTTAGGAATCCAATGGGATCTGGACACACACAAATTGTCACTTCCGCCAGCCAAAAGGAGGGAAATAGCCAAAGCTACCAGGCAGTTCCTCAAAAACAAAAAAGCCTCTCGTCATAACCAGGAAAGAGTCCTGGGTTCTCTTCAGTTCGCGTCAGTAACAGATTTGCTGCTGAAAGCCAAACTGAAGGATATAAACAGAGTATGGCGGAGACGAGCCAACAGCAGATACATAGACAAAATGTCTCTAATTCCGTCAGTGTTGAGGTAGAGGCTTCGACCATGGTCAACAGTCAAGAGTTTGTCAAGGTCAGTGCCTCTCCAATTTCCCCCTCCATCATTAGTGATCCATATGGATGCTTCCTTGAGCGGGTGGGGAGGATATTCCCAACACAAGAAAGTTCAAGGAACATCGTCAACTATGTTCCGCCAGTTCCATATCAACATTCTAGAAGCAATGGCAGTATTTCTAACTCTAAAGAAACTACGTCCAACCAGGCAGATTCATATCAGACTGGTACTGGACAGTGCAGTAGTTGTGCATTGCATAAACAGAGGGGGCTCCAAGTCGAGCCGGATCAATCAGGTAATGATCGCAATTTTCTCTCTGGCAAGGAGACATTGTTGGCACCTGTCAGCTACTCATCTGGCAGGTGTCCGGAATGTCAGTGCAGATTCACTGTCCAGGACAACTCCTCTGGAGTCGGAATGGTCATTGGACAAAGCATCATTCGAGTGGATTTGTCTTCAGGTACCAAGTCTCCAGGTGGACCTGTTTGCCACAAAGAGCAACCACAAGCTTCCGTGTTACGTTGCTCCCAATCTAGACCCTCTAGCTCACTCCACAGATGCGATGTCAATAGATTGGAACAGGTGGCAAAGGATCTGTCTGTTTCCACCAATAAACCTGTTGATGAAAGTTTTACACAAACTCAGATCATTCAAAGGTCAAGTAGCACTTGTGGCACCCAACTGGCCGAAGAGCAATTGGTTTCCTCTTCTTCTAGAGTTGAAACTCCAAGATACAAATCCCCAGTCCAAGGTTGACACAAATAGTACAAACTCGGACTGTGTCAGCTTCCTCAAGAATTCTGAATGCCCTAGCTTTATGGACTTCATGAAGTTTGCAGCTCAGAGAGACGCTAACATTGATCCTATTAATACACTGTTCATAGAATCAGACAAAAGGGAATCTACCCTCAGACAATAAGACTCAGCAGTTAAAAAGTTAGCATTATTTCTGAGGGAATCTGAAGCTCAGGAAATGACCACGAACCTTGCAATCTCTTTCTTCAGATCATTATTTGAGAAAGGACTGGCCTCTAGTACTATTACTACAGCAAAATCTGCTTTAAGAAAAATATTTTTACATGGCTTCAATATTAACCTTACAGATTCATATTTTTCAGCAATTCCTAAAGCATGCGCTGTCTTAGACCAGCAACCCGTCCCCACACGGTTTCCTGGTTCTTAAATGATGTACTTAAATTAGCATCAGACACTGATAATGAACTGTGTTCATACTCGAGTCTGTTAAGGGAAACGTTATTTTTAATTAGCCTAGTCTCAGGTGCCAGAATTTCTGAACTGTCTGCTCTCTCTAGAGAACCGAACCATGTTGATTTCCTCCCGTCAGAGAGAAGTTCTGTTGTCTCCGGATCTCAAGTTTCTAGCTAAGAATGAAGATCCACAAAATAGATGGTCCCCTTGGAAGGTTATCCCCCTTCCAAAGGATCTGTCCTTATGCCCAGTTAACACTTTAAAAGCTTATTTAAATAGAACTTCTAATAGAATGTCTGGCCCTCTTTTTGTTAGAGAAAATGGAGGAACCATTTCTTTAAAGGCCATCAGGCAACAAATACTGTATTTCATAAAGCAAGCAAACCCGGATTCAGTACCTAGGGTACATGATATTCGAGCAGTGGCCACCTCAGCTAATTATTTTCATAATATGAGTTTTGATGACCTTAAAAAGTATACGGGCTGGAAATCACCAACAGTGTTCAAACGCCACTATCTTAAATCTCTAGAGGCTCTTAAATACTCCACAGTGGCTGCAGGAAGTGTTGTTCCTCCTGCCCTAGACTAGCTTATGTAACCTTAGTTTATCCTGTCCTTTATTCCTCTCTCGCCTGCCTGCCTCATTTACTCGCCATGCCTTCTACCTTTAGGTCAGGCCTGCTTCACAGCCTGACTCCTGACCGTTTTGCATATTTTGTTGTACCCCTATTTCGTTAGCCTTAAGTGTCTTGGTGTAATTAATTTTGTCTGTGTGCCCTATATTGTTAATCATGTTTCATTATTAATGCTTTGGGTTATTAAAACAGTAATTTTCTTATAGTTTTATTTAGCACCAAGCTTTTGTATGGCTGATTCTCTGTTATAATTTCACCAGCTTACACAGGTCGAGCCCAGAAAAGGGATTTTGACAAAGGAAAAATCTATTTCTGGGGGAAGACCTGTGTCACCCGGTGACCCATCCCTGTATTTCCTTTCCCCCCCTGAGTGGCATACCAAGCTTGGGGGGTGCTAACTTGGGATGTTTACAAGATGGCGGCTGAGGTGGTGGTTGGCTGGGAGAAGAGGGTGAGGTATGTAACGGCTCCTCACTTTTCGGGGTTTTGAGATTGGAGAGCTCTATAGGGCGAAGGCCTGTGGCAGTGGCACCACTCACCCTTTGTGTATACCGACACCATATAATGGCGTTCGATCTGGGGGTCGTAACCCTGGCATTGTGTTTAGCTTTTTCTCTGGTATATTTAGCAATACTTATACCTAGAAATATGTGCTAAAGGATATTTCACCGGGTGACACAGGTCTTCCCCCAGAAATAGATTTTTCCTTTGTCAAAATCCCTTTTTTAGGCACATACCCTCTATCATTTGCTTTACCTGCAACTACTTAATAAGGGTTCGACAGGAGTTAAAAACTAAAACAATCATTAACAAGCACTCCCATTACTTATCCCACTCCTTGGAGGATGGGGCTAGGACAGCGATTGTTTTAGCTGTCAATCTTCTCTTAATATCTTAAGAGGGGAAAGACAGAGGGAGCTCAATGGCAGAAATAAGTACCTAAAAAATTTTTTTATCATCAAAATCACTAGTTTTGGGGTGAAATTTACCCTCTACCACTTGCTGACTCCAACATTGTGTGCTGGAGGTGGGTGCGACATCTCTATAGCCACATTATCAGACATCATTAGAAATATCTTTCTTGCTGCTTACTTGATGAATATGATCCCACAGTAACTTGTCAGATGAGAATCTTCAAAAGGTTTGGTCCACTACTGTAGGTGGAATGTGGACCCTGAATATGACCACTGGTTGATGGCTGTGCAATTCAGAACGGCAAGTTAGCTCCCTGTTCCTCAGGCCTGCAGAGCTGATGGAGCTACAACATCAACTAAACCATGATCTAGAAAGAGTTACCACCTACCTAACTGAGTTAGTGTGGCACCTCGCACCCCAAAACAAGATCAATTTGCAGGTAAAAGTGGTTCTTAATCAGCTCAGGGTAGCTTTCTCCACTGAGAGGCAATGGCTCTGCAACCTACACAAACATTACTTATTCTAAAAAAAAAAAAAACTTTGGTCTTACACAAGACCAAACAAAGCAAAATAATCAACAAACGTGGTGTATGATATTACCATGTACGAACCCAAATACATATGGATCCTAACTTACCCAGGATGAAGGTTGGTAGCAAGAACTTACCTCTGTAAAATATAAGAAGACCAGGAGATAATCTACCCTGCTGAACCTATAGGTGCTAGTGTATGGCAGTCTCCACACTGACCTCAATGTCCCTCAAGTAGTTAGAAGCAAACACAGAGCTACAACTCCCCTGAGCTGCCAAAACTAGAGAGGTGCTGAAAAAATCTAATCCTGTAGATGTAGCCACTGCTTTAACATCATGCAGTTTCACCTTAAATAGGGGACAATCTTCCATGCAATCTTAGACTTAGGAACCTGAGGACAGTGTAAAATGGTTTCCTACACTGCTTCCTTAATGGTTTAAAGACATATAAATCCTCAGAGCTATAAGAGGGTATAAAAGTAGCTTTCTTCCTCGGGAGTTAGAGTTTCTAGAGAGGGGACAAAAAAAACTCTTGGAAGAGCTTTGGCCTTGACAGAATTCTCAGCATGAATGCTCCAGTACATGAAAACCCTACTAATGATGATCTCACTTGTAATCCACTTACCAATCTGACCAAAGCCAAGGCAACCAGAAAGTGTATTTGCAAAGAAAGAGCCTTAAGAGAAGCCTCTCTCAGGAGTTCAAAAGGAGGCCTCGAAAGGAACTTAAGGTGACATCCAGGTTCCATAAACGCAGCTTTTGCAAAACCTTTGGCATTTCAGATGAAATGAGTGAATAGCTACTTACAAGTCAACATCATTCGAAATATCCAATCCAGCATGCCATAAAACAGAAGCCAATATGGATTTATAGCCTTTGATGGAGGTAACAGACAAACCTTTGGGATATCTTGAGAAGCGCAGAACTTTATTATATTACCAATGTTGGTGCAAAGATAGGAAATACCACTATACTGCACCATGATACATTTAGCTCCTCCAGTTTCTGATATATATTAGCATACTTCTCCTTGCTGCAAGGACAGAATCCCCAGACGACTTTGAAAAGCCTCTAGAGCCGAGAGCTTGTTGACTGTTCCCATGCAATTAAATGATGTATGTCGATAATTCCATGAAGTTTTTCTGTCCCAGTCTGTCGAAGTAGATTTGTCCACAAAAGTAACAGTCGGGGAACTTCTATGGACATTTCCAGGTCTGGGAACCAATGCTTCCTCGGCCACCAAAGTGCAATTAGAATCATGATGGTGTTCTGGGATTCCCCAACTTCTTGAGCACCCCCTTCATATACGAATAGGTTTGTCCAATCTTGAACCACAGCATCTATTGCCCAGGTTTGAGAGTCCAGGTGGATAAAGGTGATGATTCAGCTTTGCTGTGAAGAGATCGATGAGAGGTTGTCTGAACTCTCTCCAAATCACCTTGCAAACTACAGGGTTCGAAGTCCATTCATGGAAGAGTACCTGTCCCAGACGACTTGGCACGTCCCCCAAAACATTCAGTCGACTGCGCACAAACTGAGGCATTAAGACAATATTCATCTTCTTTATCCAAAGAGTAAATCCATGGTGATGGCTACCAAGGTTTCAGACTTCGTGCCTCCTTGTCTTCTTCGATAAGCCAGAGAAGTGAAGTTGTCCAAGACAACAAAAATTCATTTGTTGGTCACCGCTCTTTCCAGGTCTTGAAGTCCCTTCTGGATATCCAACATCTCCTGAAGTTTATGTGAATACTCATTTCAACTGGCAAACACACCCCTGGAGTGACCTGGTCCCCCATAACCATACCCCAACCCTTGTCTGAGGCATCAGAATACAGTGAGAGGCCTGAGCTCGGGGACTATAGGGAACTTCCCTGCAAGAAGTACTTCTTCAGACATCCACTAATAAAGGTAAGGGATCAGTTCTGGGCTGCACGGCATCAACTAGTGGTCTGGCTGTGTCTCTCAGTGCCAGTGTCTCTTCAAGTGCAACTGAAGTGGTCTCATTCATAGTCAAGCACCCATGACTAGCTTCTCCAGAGAAGGCATGTGGCCTAAGAAAGACAGCCAGCATTTGGAGGGCATACTCTCTGAAGAGGCAAATTCTCATGATTAATAAGATAGTCTACTCAGCCTGTGTTGCAAAAACCTTGAAAAGAACTGAATCGACCACCATGACCAGATAGGTCACTCTTTCTGTCAGTTCCAAGGACGACTTTGTGAAATTTATTAGTAGGCCTCGGGCTTTTGCCAAACCCATTACTAGCTCTCTTGCCCTCAGGCAATCTCCCCTGAAATTTTCAATGATAACCCAGTCATCCAGGTACAGAAGCATCTTTACTACTAACAAGTGTAGCCAATTTGTAAAGGGGGGATAGCACCCTGGTGAAAACTTGTGGAGTGGAACTCAGCATAAAACAGAGCTCTAAATTGATGTGTCTTCCACTCAAAGACAAAGCAAAGAAACTTCCTTGAATATTGGTGAATGGGGGCGTAAGTATGCAACTTTCATGTCCACCATAAACATCCACGGCCCCTTCTCCAAGGTTGCCAGGACTGACTACATGGAAAATGGGGACAACTGGACATAGAGGTTGAGCCTGGATACAACAGCCTGTTGTAAAAACCCAATGACATAGCCAGTACCTCCTCTATTGCTGCCTTCTCTAATAAGAGATGAGACTTCCAACACCTGCCTCTTCTCTAGGTTGCCTCTGTATGACTGAGATGGTTAGAAAGAGTTGGCAAATTCCTGAAAGGAATGCAATAACCTTCCATAAGTTGCAATAACCTTCCATAAGTACTTTCTTTACCCAAGCGTGTACTTATAAGTGTTCCCAACCTCACGCAAAGTGGCCCAACCTACCACCTACAGGTACCCAAGGACTTGAGGAGCTATTCTTTATCAGACTTATGATTCTTGCCATTAGCTGAGAAATTGAACTTCCCTCCCTTGGCAGAATGAGATCTGGGTCCTTGCTGCTGAAGGGACACTTTTTCCCTTCCTCAGCTTGGAAAGGAAGACCAAGAGAAGGTGGAGGTATTGTCTGAAGAGCATTTAAAGGAAGTGGAAGACGAGGGAGACTTCCCTTTAGTGGCCTGGGATTGGTAGAGAAAAGTTCTATTTTCAGTTTTCTCTGTCTCCAAAGCTATGGACATGGACAGCTTGTCATCTGTTACCTTCCCAAAGGGATGAGCTGAAACCAACAACTGTTTATTAAGGATGGCAGACTGAAGGAGCCAGCAGAGAGCATAGTTACTCTCTCCTGTGAACTTTGAGGTTGCTTGTGACATGCGAGAGTTCACCTTTCACAAGATAAGTCTTGTCTAGGGAAGCAAAAAACCTTAAGGGCTTATCGGAGGGGTCCCTGGCCAAAGGAGGAAGAGGTTCACCAAACTTCTTCAAGCACTGTTCAACAGTGTTCAGAACAATTTCACTAAAAGACAGCTTGATAGCTTAAGGCCAAACCTTGGCTTCTTGAATCAAGAAATGCAACTTACCTGATGCAACTACGCCTCTCTTGGCTGGAAAAATCATGGACAAAAAGTGCCATCCACAGCCAGAGCAGGATAAATGGGGAGAAAATTGCCTGTCTAATGCACCATAGACTTTCTAGCAGGCAGATAGGAGGACAAAAGTGAGCATCCTTTGGAGGAGATTTTCTTAGGAACCCTATGCGACCGAGTCAAATCTCCAAAGTACAGAATCTGACGGCTTAAAAGAAGGAAGAGGTGAAGAGTTAGATCCCAACCTGGAGGCTCTTGAGAGTGAGGCACCTTAAAAGACAACCAGAAAGAACTGTGGATATCTGTCTGAGCACAACTGAACCACTTCCTTAAAAACTGAGGGACAGATTCTAAGTGCTCCTCTTCCTTCCAAATCCTATAGAAGAGGCAAAAGAACGCTGACAGGAAGAGCTAAGTCTATCTGTCTTTCTCATCACAGATATAAGTAGCAGCCCAAGAACCAGATGGTCTCACACGACCAGGAGCTATAGTTCCTGTAATCCATTCTGGCAGAGACCTAAAAGTTGAAAGTTTCCTCTCAACACTAGATGGAGTCAATTCAGCAGATGCAAGGGAGAGAAAACCTTTCTTCCTAGGCACTTTCCTTTCTGAAACTGGAGAGGTTTCACGTGCCCCATTGAGGCCACTATGAATACAATTGTGTGTACTTAATGCCTTACTTCCCCTAAATACAGAAAGAGGACTCAACACCTCACATGCCTCGACACCTGCGGCCTTGATAAACCTCTATGCCTCGTGTGGACTTGCTGGTGCCTCATGCAGACTTGACGATTCCTTGAGAGGACTCAATGATTGCAGCCTCAACGAAGAAATATGCGAACTATATGTGGACTTGATGCCTCTCACAACCTTGATTGAGGCTCAAGGATAAATGTGACTCTCTGGCACACTTACCCTTAGCTTTGGAAAGTCCATAAAAGTTGCAAAAGCCTCAGATGTGAACATACCGGCAGCCTTGACAAGATCAAAACGCAAATAATCAGGATCATAAGGGGAGACTTGGTGTGAACCCTTGCTACTTAACCCCTTTATTGACGTATCATAACTAAAATTGTCTGTTGGGTACCGAGTGGACGTACCGTTCGTCGACTACAAAAATTTCAACCTTCGGTCAACTTTGACTCGACCGAAATGGTTGAAAAACGCAATTGTAAGCTAAAACTCTTACATTCTAATAATATTCAATCATGTACCTTCATTTGCAACAAATTGGAAGTCTCTAGCACAATATTTCGATTTATGGTGAATTTTTGAAAAAAAATTTTTCTTACACCAGTAACTCGGAAAATTTCATAAATTCTTTCGTCATTTTGTCGTAATTTTTGCACTGTTCTATATTAGCCGTTACATAAAGTTTTATATATGAAATTGTGTGCAATTTCATGTACAATACAGCAAAATACAACCCATGGTTGCAGCTTTTATCAGTTTGGAAATATTTTCATATAAACCACGATAACTGCCAAAATTTCAACCTTCGGTCAACTTTGACTCGACCGAAATGGTAAAAACGCAATTGTAAGCTAAAACTCTTACGATCTAGTAATATTCAATCATTTACCTTCATTTGGCAACCAACTGGAAGTCTCTAGCACAATATTTCGATTTATGGTGAATTTTGAAAAAACTTTTCCTTACGCCTCGCCAGAAATTCTTTCACACGCTTGTCGTAATGTTTGCACTGTTTTATATTAGTCGTTACATAAAGTTTTATATATGGAAATGTGCGCAATTTCATGTAGAATACAACAGAAAATAACTCATGGTTGTAGCTTTTATCAGTTTTGAAATATTTTCATATAAATCACGATAACTGCCAAAATTTCAACCTTCGGTCAACTTTAACTCGACCGAAATGGTAAAAACGCAATTATAAGCTAAAACTCTTACATTCTAGTAATATTCAATCATGTACCTTCATTTTGCAACAAACTGGAAGTCTCTAGCACAATATTTTGATTTATGGTGAATTTCTGAAAAAAAAAATTTTTCCTTACGCTCATGCGCTGCTGTAACTCGGCCGAACATCTCAGAAATTCTTTCGTCATGTTGTCGTAATGTTTGCATCGTTTTACATTAGTCGTTACATAAACTTTTATATATGAAAAAATGCGCAATTCCATGTAGAATACAACAGAAAATAGCTCATGGTTGTAGCTTTTATCAGTTTTGAAATATTTTCACATAAATCACGATAACTGCCAAAATTTCAACCTTCGGTCAACTTTAACTCGACCGAAATGGTAAAAAAACGCAATTGTAAGCTAAAACTCTTACATTCTAGTAATATTCAATCGTTTACCTTCATTTTGCAATAAATTGGAAGTCTCTAGCACAATATTTCGATTTCTGGTGAATTTAAAAAAACATTTTCCTTACGCTCATGCTGCGTAACTCGCCAACATCTCAGAAATTCTTTTGTCTCGTTGTCGTAATATTTGCACCGCTTTATATTAGTCGTTACATAAAGTTTTATATATGAAAATGTGTGCAATTTCATTTAGAATACAACAAAAAATAACTCATGGTTGTAGCTTTTATCAGTTTTGAAATATTTTCATATAAATCACAATAAATAGAAAAATTTGACTTTCGGTCAACTTTAACTCGACCAAATGGTCGAAAACTGCAATTGTAAGCTAAAACACTTACAATCTAGTAACATTCAATCAATTAGCTTCATTTTTCAACAAACGGGAAGTCTCTAGCACAATATTTCGATTTATGGTGAATTTTTGAAAAAAACATTTTTTTACGTCCGCAACGTTCATTAATTCATGCATCATTTTGTGATAATATTTTCTCTGTGTTGCTTTGATCGTTTTAAAATTTGTTATATACCAAAATCATTGCAATTTAGTGTACAATACAACTAAAAAAAAATTAACTCATTAGCTTTAACCGTTTTGCTTACAGCGCGATTTGTATACAATTATATACGTTTTTTTTTTTTCGCTGTCATATATTCCAATATTTATATATGATAATGATATTTTTTTTCATTTCTGGTGGTTGCATACTAAACTTCAGGCAATGACAAAAAAAGGAGCCAAAAATGAACTCTTAATCTTAAAAACTAAGCGTGCTGTGATTTTTTGAAAAAAACTTTTTTTCCGCTTCGGCGCTAACTCACCGAACGCCACCGGCATACGGGAGACGTTTTTGTAAATAGGGCTTCGGCGTTAAAGGGTTAACTGCCTGTCTATGAATCCAAACCTCCTACCAATGGCTGCACGCACACTGACAGCACTCACTACGGATTGTGATCGGTTACCTGGCTCAGACGAATTACTAGAATAACTTGGGACAACAGGGTCCAACATGAAGGTCTAGACCTTTACACCCTACCATACCTGTCGTTAGGCAAGCATGATGTAAGTCTGTCCACGGAGGACCGAAGAGTGAAGGCAGGAGACAGAGGGCACAGTCCTTGAACATCCTGGGATGTTAGTCCTTGTCTGGAAACCCCAGGACTACAGGCCTGTTGGCAGGGAGCGCAGAGGTGACAGGCAAGGCTCCATCTGCAGAGTGACTAAAGAAACAAGAGAACACTGTTCCTGCTAATGCTTTACATACATTCACAGCAAGACTCAAATCTTTTAAACGAATTCAGTTCTAGATTTAACCAAATCAATATCTGACTGCAATAAATCTAATCTACTACCTTGAGCTGATTTAGAGGGGTGTGTCAGGATTTCTACCCACTAGAGAAGAATCTGTAGACCTACCTCTACTTTCTTGATCAGGTGTTAATTCATAAGGAGACCTAGATTCAACACTAGCTGTTTTCTTTACTTCTTTTCTAAGTCAGTCCTTCTCTTTTCTAATTCTGCAATTAACCATCTTTTCTGTCTCTTCCAAAGATCAATCCTTGCAATGATCACAACAGTTCTCTGAATAACAATTCATACCTCAATGATCACAGCATATTTCATGAGCAATGTACTTCAATGAACATAATCTGGTCTTACAACTGCTTACCTTGCAAAATCTAACAGATTTGCATAGGGAAGATTGAAAAGAGGAAACCATATTGACAGTAGCAAACCAAAATCCAGATGATCCAATTTGTTAACCAAGGAAAAACAATCCAAAATTCAGAGCACTTGTCTACACAACCAGCCAAATTCACTGACAAAAGAAGAATGATAACCAAAACAATCGCTGTCTTACCCCCACCATCCAGAGAGTGGGAGTAACTAACGGGAGAGCTCATTAACCTTCTCGCGCTTACGGGGGTTCCTATAGAGCTACCCGGTACACGACCTATGCTGTGGAGGGAAAAGGGGGCTCGCGCGGAAAAGTTTCTTTGTAAAAATTGATATGTCCAAAATATAACTGATATAGGCTTCTGGTTTGTTTTATGATGTCGGAAAATTATTGAATTTTTTCCTAAAGCAATCAGAAAATCTTTGCAAGGCTTAGAAATAATAATAAAGACATGATGAATGTGAAATTTTTAAGGAAAATCGTAGATATTTCTTTGAAATAATCATGAAAAACATAATAATTAGGTTTGGGGAGTTTATTTTCAACGTAAATTGTGTGGAAATGTTTGGAATTTCACGTGAAAGCAATCATTTTGCTATAAATGTGTTTGCTAATTAGCTGTTACCAATTAAAAAATGCCAATTTTTACGGTGTGCAATTTTCAGATTTTCCAACCTACTTATGTTGACGTTTCGTATCACACCTAAGTCAGGAATAAAGATAGAGAAAAAATAAAGGTGGCATTAGAAAGCTGAATAAATTTCCTATAAGGCACACAAAAGAAAGATATATGTATCGTCAGAATAAAATTGAGCAATTGTCGTTAGATTACGAACAATCTTTTTTTTTTTCTAAGAAAATATAAGGCAACGATTATTATATAGAAATGATATTTTTACATTTTGCTGTTCAGCACGATAAAGTGCAAGGAATGGCCGTTCGAATGATACATAATACATGCACATTGAAGATATTTACAGACGCACAAACAGGCGTACAAAAAATTATCTATGCATGCATAAATTCTGGCCGAACTATGGCGTTCAATGCATATATACAGTATATACGCTGACATTTTTCATAATTACTTGATACTAAAAATGCTAGAAAAAAAGTGAAAACTGCAATGGAAAGCTGAATAAACTTCCTATATATATATTACCTACAATCAATAGGTGTTCCCAGTAAATAATTGAGCAACTGAAGCTCAAAGACATAAGTTTTGGTTTTCTCACGTAAAGTCAATTGTTCTCTAAAGATTTTTATATAGAAACGTTGATACTTTTACATTTTACCATTCAGCACGATAAAGTACAATGAATGGCCGTTCGAATGATATATAATACAAGCACACTGAAGTTATTTACAGATGCACAAACAGGCGTACAAAAAATTATTCATGCACTCGTAAACCCTAGGCCGAACTACGCAGCTCAACTGGGTTCTCGAGGGCTCATATTTACGCTTGCATTTTTCGTAATTACTCAGTAATGAATAACAATAAGAAAAAAGTGAAAATTGCAATGGAAAGCTGAATAAGTTTTCTATAAATAGCCCACATAAAAGTAATAAGTGTTCCCAGAAAAAATTGAGCAATTGAAGCTGAAAGATGGAAATGTTGAAAGACAGAAATATATGTAATAAAAGTGAAGAATTTACTTCTTTTACATATACTTTTGTCTTTCAACGACATTTCCGTCTTTCAGCTTCAATTGCTCAAATTTTTCTGGGAACACTCATTCTTCACTATTTATCTTATCGAAAAACAGTTGAAATATTATTCCAAATACTCAACAATCACTTGCAAACACTTTTATAACAATAGCAAAAGCGAAAGCACTTCACAAACGCAGATAAATGACAGCAAAGCAAAAAACGTGAGAGCGCTAAAACGACGTGCTGGACTCGGTCAAAACAGGAGGTGAAGTGCTTGAGTTGGGGGAGGACTGCCGCGCATATGCGATACCTATCGGTTTCCTGTTTACATTTTCTTGTAGGTCCAAGATCTGCCCACTCAAAGGCGTAATTCTTGTTTTCTTTGGATGACTTTTCTTTTGGTGAATTTCCCCCCAAAATAACTCACGGATGACGCAGAAATTGCGTCATCGGAGCACTTTGGCAAAAAATTTATTGACGCAGTTTCACATCATCGGATCACCAGAGGGTTAATAATTGTTTCAATTTTTAACATATGCCAAACACGCATTAAGCAGTCACTGATAAAGTAAATGATATGGAGGGTAAGTTTCACCTTAAAAATTAATTTTAGTAATTATTTTTAATAATCTTTTCATGTATTACCATAAAATCCCACATAGCTCCATGCTCAGAAACAGAAAAAAATAAGATCGACACCCAGGTCCCTAGTAACCAAATGTCTCACTTTTTGAGTGGTCTGAGAAGTGAAAGAACAGCAGAATAAGGTGGGCGACTGATTTTGTGCTGAAAAAATTTCATTTAAAAAATGAGTGTTTAAATTTCATTTAAAAAATTACATTTGTTATCACAGTGCCAATACTTTTACCAAAGCCTGAATAGCAACTAAGGTGCGAGGGATCTGATTATCTGAAACCCCGGTACAGACAAAATAGTTATGAGTTGGACTAGGACCCTGTTACTATGAAGAGTAGTTGTATTTTATGGAATCCTGAACAATGAAGATGCTCACGCACTTATCCAAATTCTAAGTGAGTGACCTCATTAAATGTTGTACAAAAGATTCCATGATGAGATGGTTGAGATGATGAAAGTGATTCCTGGGACAAATCTACATCTGAAGCAGGTAATGTCTGACCTACCACAACTACTAGCCCTAAGGAATATTCATCCAACTGACTCCATAATGTTTTACATGAGAGGTAGTGCAGTAAATAAATATTTGGCACATCTGAGACACTTTCCATTAAAACAGAGCAGATATAAAGATTTCTTTTAAAAAGCCAGGACGCAAAAGTACCCCAACCTCATAGGTTAGGAATTTAACCTAAGCAACTTTTACTCGGAAACATTACCACAGCCTTTAAAATAATTCAACAATAACTTATTACCTGCCTCTCAATACAACCTGTGGAAAAAAACCTACTATTTGCTACTTTCTGCAACTCCTTGGTTTCATAGACACAACCAAATAGCCAAACCTGAACTAAGGAGCAGGTCTTCATTCCAGGCCTGAGAGAAAACTGAGGGGATAGCAAAAAAATGGCATTTTTATAATAAATTAATTTGTTTATATACTTACCAAATAATTACATAGCTATAGTTTCTACTTTACGCGGCAGCTCAAAATTCAAAATTCATGGTAGCACTCTTGTTTTGGGTGTAGGTATACTACCCCGCCCACTATCGGGGAAGAAAAGGTACCTCGTAGCTAAAGAGCTCAATTCGTTCATGCTCTATGTCTATGAGAGGGGAGGAGGAAGGGCTCCGATCATGTAATTATTTTATCATAAAAATGTCATTTCTATATAAGTAACTTACCAAATAATTGCATAGCTGAATCCCACATTGATTGGAGGTGGGAGGAATGGACATATACTACCCCAAAAAACTCTGATATGGAGAAGAATTTGGAATAGAAAATTAGCCAGCATCTTGAAATGTTTGTTGTAACCTTACCTGGTGAGGAAGCAATGGCAGACGGGTACTTCATCAGGTCATAGCTCTTCTCGACCTGTAGTGGTATGGAGGTAGAGCCAAGGGTCGTCTCTACTTGAGTGGGTGCTTTGCAAAGTAGGAGGTTAATCGCAGGTTGCCAAAGCTAACAATCCAAAAGGTCGCATAAATAATATGTGGATATGCCCTTGCCCTGGGCACAGTAAACCATTACAACAAAAACCAGATAAAATTAACCTACACCACCACAAAATTTTAACCAAAACCATAAAATACAGATTGGTGACACTTACGACTCAAGTGTTCACCAGACTTCCCAAGAATTGCAACTATCCTTATTCAAGGAGAGTGGATAGAGGAAAAAGAAGGCGTTCCTCCTATCCCTCATCCTCCAATACCATGCCAGCTGCGAAGAACAGACCTAAGGTACTGCATTTTTCATACACCGTTTCAATATCCCGTAAGTAAAACATGGCAAACGCTGACTTACACCTCCAAAATGTTGCTTGCAAAATTGAAGAGAGAGACAGGTTACGTCTGAAAGCCAAAGAGGTCGCCACAGCTCTTATTTCATGAGCCTTTACTTTACACAAGGGCAGTAAATCACCTTGAACTCCCGAATGTGCTTCCGAAATCATGGATCTTAAAAAGAATGATAATACATTCTTGGACAAAGGACAGCTGGGGTTTTTCACAGAACACTGAAGATTAGGGGCTGAACCTCTAAGGTTTTTGGTTCTCTCAAGGTATACTCTCAAGGCAGAGGACTTTCTCTTGATTGGATGGACCTAGTGCTTCTGACAGGCTCTTGATTGAAAAGGAGCAAGGCCAAGGGTTAGCCGGGTCCTCATTCTTGACCAAAAAATCCAAAATTAGTGAGTATACAGCACTGCCTTGTGAGAAACCTATCCTTTTAACAATGGCATGAAGCTCACTAGCTCTCTTGGCTGTAGCCAGTGCCATCAAGAATAAGGTCTTCTTCATCAGATTCCGAAGTGACGATGAATCCAAAGGTTCAAACGGTGGTCCTGACAGCTAGTTGAGGACCACATCCAAGTTCCAAGCTTGCTTACTAGTATTCAAATGTTTGATTAAATCGTTGATGTCTTGGTTTGAAGACAGGTCTACTCCTATACGTTTAAATACTGAACTCAACATCGCTCTGTAACCCTTGATGGTAGATGTTGTGAGTCCTTTCGATGTTCTAAGATGTAATAGAAAATCTGCGATTTGGGCTACAGACGTTTGAGAAGAGGAGGTATTTCGCTCTCGGCACCACTTCCAGAAAACTTCCCACTTGGCTTGGTAGACTGCAGAAGAAGATTGTCGCCTACACTTAGCAATAGCCTCTGCAGTCTTCCTTGAAAATCCTTTTGCTCTGACAAGCTCCCAGACAGTCTGAAGCCTGTCAGTGCGAGAGTGGATAAGCCTTGATGGAATCGGAGGAAGTGTGGCTGTTTGAGAAGATTTCTCTTCCGAGGAAGTAGCCTTGGGAAGTCCGTCAAAAGGCTCAGCAGATTGGGGAACCACTCCTTGTGTGCCAAAAGGGAGCAACTGAGGTCACTGACACGCTGTTGTGTGTGTGTTGAACTTTTTTAACACTTCCCTCACCATGCTGAAGGGAGGGAAGGCGTAAAGGTCGAGGTTCGACCAGTCCTGCAGCATGGCATCCACTGCCCATGCTTGCGGGTCTGGAGCCGGGGAACAATATAATGGAAGACGATGGTTCCTTGACGTTGCAAACAGGTCTATCAACGGCTTTCCCCACAGCTTCCACAGGTCAGTGCACACCTGTGGATTGAGTGCCCATGCCATCAGCAGAACCTGTTTGCCACGACTCAATTCATCCGCAAGGATGTTCATCCTGCCCTGAATGAAGCGGGTCACTAATTGGGTCTTGTTGCTCCTTGCCCATAGACGAAAATCCTTTTGTCGCTTTCGTAGAGCATAAAAGAATGGGTTCCTCCTTGATTCTTGATATAAGCCAGAGTGGTCATGCTGTTCGCATGAACTGCTAATGTCTTGAAGGTTTGCGTTGCAAAGTGTTGAAGTGCCAGATGAATCGTTTTTAATTCCTTTACATTGATGTAAATCTGTCTTCCGCTAGCCACCAGCAGAGGTCCTCTTTTGTCTGGGGAGTGATGTTGAAAACGAACAAATCCGGGAGCGAGTTCCTTTTCCAACTGGCCCTCAGGTAAAATCGTAGTACTCTTGTGTGTAGCCTGCCTAATGGAACGAACTTCTCTACGGAAGAGAGGGTTCCCAGAAGACTCATCCATGCGTTGGCTGAGCAGGAGGGGCAAGTTACGAAGTCCTGGACTTTCCTGTGGCAATTTAGGATCCTCTGTTGGGATGGAAAAGCCTGAAAACTCAAGAGAGTCAATCACTATCCCCAAATATAGAATAGACTGAGTTGGGACCAGGTGTGACTTCTTAAAGTTTATTAAAAGGCCTAAATCTTGAGCGAGACGAAGAGTTTTCTGCAGGTCCTCCATGCACTGAGATCTCGAGGGGAGCATAGGAGCCAATCGTCCAGGTACAGAGGTATGTTTATCCCCATAAGATGTGGCCATTTCGCTAGGGGAGAGAGTACCCAGGTAAAAACTTGAGGGGTCGTGGGGAGTCCGAAGCAAATTGCCCAAAACTGGAAAGCTCTGTCCTGGAACACGAACCTCAGATACTTCCTGGAGTCTGGGTGAAATGGAATGTGGAAGTAAGCATCTTGCATGTCGATTGTAACCATCCAGTCTCCCTGATGGATGGCCGACAAAACCGACTCATCTCCATTTTGAACTTTGCTGATTGAACGAAGAGGTTCAGGGCACTGACATCCAGGACAGGTCTCCATCCTCCTGATGACTTGGGAACCATGAAAAGGCGGTTGTAAAACCCCTCTGTGTTTACATCCTCGACTACTTCCACTGCTTTCTTTTCTAGTAGGGCTGACACTTCCTGAGATAGGGCCAAAAACCTCTCTGAGTCTACTGAGTAGGCTGTTAAGCTGATGGGAGAGGTTACTAAGGGAAGTTTCTCCCTGAAAGGGATAGCATAGCCTTCTTCCAATACCTTCAGCACCCACGACTCCACATTCTTCTTTTTCCTTTCTGTCCAGAAATGGGAAAGTCTTGCTCCCACTGGAACATGGAGGACGGACATCTCATTTTCGAGGTGTTGGCTTGTTAATGGGTTTCCTGGTTGGTCTGGAAGTTCGGAGGTTGGCTCTAGGTCGGGACTGGAAACAACCTCTAGAACTTTTGAAAGGGCTGTTGCTGCAAGGGCGACAACGTTCTAGTAGCTGTGGTAGAAGTAGTGGCTCGTGCGGGGAACTTAGTCCTTTTGGTGGACTGAGTGAGGAGGTCCTGAGTCAACTTCTTCTGTAGCTCCACTGAAACCCGTTCCAGGGTGTCCTGCGGGAACAGACGATTCTTGTCCAGGGGAGCAAAAAGAAGCGAAGAACATTGCGAATGGGTGACTCCCTTTGCCGTGAACGAGCACCACAAATCTCGTTTCTTGAGGATTCCTGTTACGTAGATGGTCGCTAGCTCTAGTGCTCCATCTCTTACGGCTCTATCAGCGCATGCCAGTACTCCCAGCCAGTCCAATGCGAAGTTCTCTTGAAGGGACATACAGTCTTCTGTTTTCTTGGCTAGGGCCCCATCGTACAATCCAGAAAACTAAAGACCTTGAAGACTTTAAAGACGTCTTTAAGCAAATGGTCTAATTCCCAGGCTGTGAAGAGAATTCTGGCCAACGAGAAAGCAGAATGACGAGAAGCATCTATGATACTGGAGAAGTCCTCTTGTGAGGAGGCAGAAACTCTCAAGGGCAGAGCTTCTCCAGTTGCATAAGACAGGTACTTCTGCCTTATCAAACGAGAGGGAGGCGAACAGAACACCGCCTTCCCGACTTCCCTCTTCTCCGCTAACCAGGCATCCATACGACCAAAAGCTTTCTTCGACAACGAAGACAAAATCATACGTGGAAGTCTGACGGTACCTGGTAGTTGTCACATCAAGAAGGCCGAATCCAGCGATAAAGGGATGGCTGGAGAGAAGAACGACGGGTAACAGGCCAGGAAAAACCTGAGCAGTGCCGAGTAGTTAGATGCAGGTTGCTCCTCTTCTACAGGTTTCTTGACGGACAAAGCAGGTGATTCTGGGGGTTCCAAGGTCTCTTGCACTACTGGAGTTGGCTTTTGAAGAAGGCTCAACACTTTATCAAACCGAAGTTGAAGCAGCGCCAACAGTGGATCTTGAGCAACAGACAGAAAATCTCTTGAAGCATCAGATACTGGAAATTCTCCTTGCGGGGTCATGAAGATAGTAGAAGTAGAGTGGACTTTGAGAGAGGCGCCCACAGCGATTGGATGCACAGACGTTGGGCGGCCACTCGCTGTCGAAGCACACACTGACTCCTTTGAAGCGGCTGCATTCTTCACGGACACTTGGCGCCCCCAAGGGTGGGCACTCGGCACCTGGGCGCTCCGTGATCTGACATTCACACTCTGAGCGGTCATACACGGGATCTTCTAACTCGGAATCTGGGAGCCCACAAACTGGAAAGGAGAAAACTGCACACTCATGCAATGGGCGCTTGGATGAAATGTGCTCATACGATGGGTGCTCAGACACTGGGCGCTCTAGAGATGATAGCTCGGATACTGAACGATCTTTTAGTTGGCGCTTACGCACACCACTGTCGTACACTGGGCGCTCGTACTCTTGGCGCCAATAAACTGGACTGGCATACGCTCTTTTGGTGTCGGAACACACTTGCGCACCTGAATGGGAGCGAGAATCTCTTGCTGGCGACTCCCAAAAACTACAAGAAGGGAGAGGGCTACGTTCTCTCTCTACAGCTTGCTTATGAGACGGGGCGAATCTGAATCCAAGGAAGCGCCCGGCCTTTTCAATGGCCTAGAAACTTTTGCAAAACGGTCACTGCGTTTCTTTGATGTGGGAGAATCTGAATCACTTGAAGATAGGGCATGTACATTCAATCGAACACCTTTCCAATGGCGTTCTTCCGCAGCCTGGATTGGCGGACAACAGGCTCGCATGAGGTGACGACTGCTTGTGGACAAACCCCAACGACTTCCCTTGGACTGCCAGTTTGCTTCCTCCCAGGTTGGCAAGGGGAGTTTAGCATGGACCTTGGTCTAGGAGCATCGGTGGGACGAACAGCCACCCCCTCCACTGACACTCCACTATTAAATTTGTCCATCAGGACCTTCTCAGAGTTCCCAATCTGGGAAACAGTATTCACAAGGAAATTAAATTTTTTATCTATCCCTGCTTCTAAGCTGGCAATGGCATTGGGTTCAGCAGAATGAGAGCTAGGTAATGGAGTGACAGGAAATGCTGGAGGACTGGAAATGGGAGAAAAAGCTGTCACAGGCAATGAAGGGATAGGCATAACATCAATATCAACTCCTGGAGAATGACCTGTACTAGCGGAAGCCTTAGCTTCGGCCCTAGCTGTAGCTTTTCTAATTCGGTCACGCTGCAATTTGTCTAAGTGTGTCTGTAAAGTCTCCCATTTACCCTTCTCCAAGTCCTTACATTTGTCACAATTCAATTCCGGAGAACAAATTTGTTCCCTACAAGTACAACAAATGGGATGTGAGTCATGTTTTGCAGAAGTGAGTCTAGCTTTGCAGCCTTTGCTGCAATACCTAATGCTAGACAAACTAGAGTCAGACATACTGGTCAAAATTCCAATTAGACAAGTCACAATCAAAGAAATAATCCAAATTCTAGCTAAGTTAAATAGCTGTGCTACCAAAAGCAAAGAGTGCTTCACCAAAGACGATCTCCGGCCATCCGGCGAAAACAAATCAAGAGCTGCTAATAACTGGTGTTCAGTCATTAGGCGGCAGAAACGAATTGAGCTCCTTAGCTACACTGTGCCTATTCTTCCCCGACAGTGGGCTGGGTAGTAGGTTAGCTACATTGTACCTATTCTTCCCCTACAGTGGGCTGGGCAGTATACCTACACCCAAAACAAAAGAGCGCTACCGCGAATTTCAAATTTTGAGCTGTCGCATAAAGTAGAAACTATAGCTACGTAATAATTTGGTAAGTTACTTATATAAAATCATGGAGTTATCTTGATTACTAGGGAACTGTGTCCTGAAGCTAAGTCACAGCAAAAGATAAGATAACAGAGGTCCAAGTTTTAGTATGAGTCACCTTGCTGCAGATGGCATGGAACTTGCTGACCCTTCTACACTAAAGAAACATTGTTGTTACAATGAGAGATCCAAGTTAGGTAATTTAATGACTTCAAAGACACATCTTTTTCAAAAAAACTAACTCACCTTTTCAATTCTACTTAAGTATTCATATCAAGACCCAAAACCTTGAAGACTTGAGCAGGAGCAGACTTGCAACCTTAAACTACAGATGGTCATGCTCTTCTGGCATAAGAATAAGAGTAAAAGAAAAAGGGGGGGGGGTAGTTACGACTTGAATCAAGGCTTTGAATGGATGAAGGATGGCTGTACTAGTCCCAATGTCTAGTGATGGCCTCTGCTGAAAAACCTCCCAGAGTAAGCACTTACTTTATGACCTCAAAGTCCTTACACAGAGCATTCCCCAGTTCTGAAAAAAATGTCAAAAGTGGGACTGTCATCGAAGTTCTTCCTATCTGGGTACAATTTACCAGGCAAGAAAAGTTCTGGGAATGCTCTCAGGTTCTGGAAACCCTGTCACCACTGAAGGTTTATGTGTACTTTCCCTGAAATAGATACTGGAGAGTTGGGGAACTGTTTACAGCTGACCAAAGTCTGTTTAGCAGCAACAGAATGGAGCAGTTCTTGAATCAAAGGTAAGGTACTACCTCTTCCTAGGAGGCATGAAAACCAGTGGGCACTGCTACCTACATCTTGGCTGGGGATCTGGCTTCTGGAGTAACTTATGAATAGAGAAGAACAATGGAGAAGAACAAGCTCTGAAGCCTCTTCTGTCAAACAATCTTAGGTGCTCATGGTGTCCTCTATTCCTAAGTATTTTGTAATTCTGGTTGCTTCCAGATTGGACTTCTATCAGTTAGCTAACGTAAGTGGCAGGATTTATTAAGGGTCACTGCTGAACCGGCCATGCTAAGCCAGTTACTTGATCATGCACCTGATGCCACATATGAGCCCTCACACCTACTATTGCAAGAACCCTGGTGAACATCTGAAGAGCATTGATTACCTAAGAAGCAGTGGCTACACCGAAGCATACGGCTTGAAACTATAACACCTTGCCCTTCCACACAAAATGAAAATATTTCCTGGGTAGATATTGACCTAAATATGTGGAATTTCCCCTTCTGGACAAAGCCACCAACTTAAAACACTGTTTCCATCCTGAGGCTGCGGTCAGTGATGGTGACTAACCTCCTGTTAATTTGACTAGAACACAAAAGTAGCTATAGAATTCCATGAGGTCATCTGCTACTTCCTTGATAGGCTTTTTGTCCATATTTGGCTTCTCACATTGCTTCCAAGACACTTTTATTCAGACTACCAATGAAGTGACAAAAGAACTATTCAAAATTAACAATAACACAACCATTAGATGGCGCCAAGAACAAACAAAAAACTAATTTACTATACACCTTTAATTAACACTGGTTACCTAGCCTAAGCATTGAACACAATGAACCAATCATATCATCCCAACAGGACCCAAAACTTCTTTGAACCCAAGAAAAGACTTAAAGGCTGAGAAACAAATACTAAAAAACCTATCTAAAATAAGAACAGAGGATAAGGTTTTCCACGGTTTTCAGAGTTCATAGTTCTGCTCCAGTCTCCTGCCACAACCTACAGAATTTCTGAAGATGAACCAGAACTACAGGTAGTGGTTGACCTCACTTCTTGGGTGACTTGACGTTGGACCAACCTCCTCTGCCTGTCTGAAATGACGACAGCTGGCTTCTAGAGGACATGGGTTTGTAAGGAGTTGGTAGGGAAAATCATCTCACTGGATAGATAGCAAAAAACAACCACTTCATAACATTTCAGTGGTCTCTCTAACCACTGTTTAACTGTTATGATTTTTTTTAATGGCTGATTCCATCTTTGCCCAAGTCAAAGGCAAACAGGTTGCACAGTTTATAGTTAACATTGGAATTTTAAGCAGTGGGTCATGAGCTAAGTTTAACTGTTAAATAATCGTGGAATTTTTAATAGACTTTTTTTAAACATGAGGCTAGCTGCCTGAAACTTTTATATAGGTGGACTCAGGAAAAAGAGGACTTTACTATACCATGAAGCACAAAGTTATTGTCTCTGGGACCAATGCAGAGTGTGAAAACATCAATTATCAAGAGAGAGGAGGCATCATTCATTATCAAATTATCTTAATTTCAAATTAGCTAGATTAACAAAGCAATAGTCTGTACTCGGGGCATACAAGGTAAGCACAAACAACTATTCAAGTTACTCACCAAGAGCACAGGGCAGCAAAAGTTGCTATTTGGGTCATCGTAACAGCTTCTCTCGAGTTGCAACAAGTTCCATCATTGAAATTAAGGTGATCATTACAATACAAATTGAGAAGTATCTGGAAATTTTAAAAATGAACTTATTTACTGAAATTTCTTCAAAATAAAAGGAATAAACCTGTGAAACATTTAAGGAGCCACTGTTACACTTATCAAGCAAAATAAAATAATTTTAAATAAGATAAAATGCTCAGTCTTCCATTCAGAAAGATTTACATCTTTTTATTCATAAAGGTTGCACATTGTAACTTGACAAAACCCCAATCCAAATAACATCTTGAAATTAAACGGAAACTTATCCTCTCATTAGTGGCTCTTGATTTTATTGGAACAATAAAGTCTGGATCTTACCTGGGTGTCATATTTTACAGCAACATCTCCAGCATGTAGGCCATCAGTAAAGCCAGCAACGCTCCCTTGTGCTACAAGACGTGAACTTGACCACAACTGAACATTTGTCCCATAAAGTACCTAAACAATTAGAAGGTTGTTCTAAAAAACTAGAAGGTTATTTGTTATACAAAAGCCACTGATTATAATTATCCTTATTCCATGTTAACATATCCAAGTTACAATGACTTCAAGAATTAAAAGACGAAAGATTTCATGCACATGCCCAGCCCACGGTCCATATTATTCATTCTTCTGTGTAACTTCCAAGTGTTTGGATATTTACTGCAGACTAGTTCTACCAGAACCACCGAGTCAAGACTCTCAGCTGTTACAAGGCTGTCAAAATTGGCCATTAACTGTGGAGTAAGGAACACATTCAAAAAGATATAATGTATGAGCTAGAGTTGCCATAACTTCGTTGTGCCGGCCCACAAATGTTAGAAATATCTGACTAATTTATTTTTGAATCAGAAGAGAAATACAATTCCCATGAAGTATCATATTGTTGTCCTCATACCAGTGAAGTACTTCAGTATATCAAGTTTTGGAAAATTGTATATAAATATCTTTCAGTCCATTTTAATAGAGCTTAAGGTTAAAGCAGATAAATGAACTGTTCAAGAAAAAACTGAATGACAAAGATAAAATTGCTTCCAGTAAAAGGAAAACTAAAGGACAACTGCTCTGAGAAAGAAACTAAGTTCTCAGAGAGGCCATTACGATATGTGAGGCTTATGAAACGTTAGTGAACTTTGCAAAAGAAATGTGCGAAGCCAAAATATGAATAGGTTAAGCCGGTACTGACAAAAATGTGAAAAAGGTCAGCATTAACTGAAGCAAAACTATAACTGGCTCCCATATTAAAGATATGACTAACTTAGAGCCAAATGATAGAGTTGCAATGAAGTGTCGATTTTATCGTTACAAGCACAAATTACAACACCAAATGTCCAGCATGGGGAAAAGTCCGTGAGAGATGTAAAGGGAGAAATCATTTCAAGGATAATTGTAAAAAACTGTTATAATTATAAATGGGATGATGAAATGCAAATGTAGACGATGATCTGTATATGTCGATGGCGCCAACTAGAATGAAAAATTCAAGTGGATTGACAGCATTGCTGGCTGTGAATAACACTGTGGTTTTTCTCCTTTGATATCACTGCAACTTAGTAGTGATGTAAAAAAAAACATTTTTTTTATGTTGGGTGGGAAAAAACCGGTATTTCTGGGTTTTCCGACCTGTGTCACCCGGTGAAATAACCTTTCAGCACTTATTTCTAGGTAAAGCTATTGCTAAATATACCAGAGAAAAGCTAAAAAGCTAAGCCGGAGTTACTACCCCCAGTGCGAGCTCCATGAAATGGAGTCGTGATTGAGAAAGGGCGAGATTGTCACAATCACAGGCCTCCGCCCTGTAAACATTCCCAATGTCAAAAGTCCCACCGAGTGAGGTGCCGTTACAAACCCCCGCACCACTCGCGGACTGTAAACAAACCAGCGTCACCTACATTCCATTTTTAGCACGCGTCGCTATTGTTCAGCTTTTGTGTGTGCGCTCTTTTGTGGCCCATTTTTTGTTCAACTATGGCATCCTCCCAGAATTCTTCTTCACCTAAGTTGAGTACCATCTCTGTTTTTTATTTTAGGCAGTTGAGGCTCCTTATTTCCCTCTAATTTAATAATTAGGGGGATTTATAACGCCCGCCTCGTCCACCTTCTCCCGGCCTCATGTGACCTTCAGTCTCGGTGCGGGATTTTTATGTCGGGGCTTCGTTCCCCTTCATTTTCTTACTTTTGTGCCTTTTTGCTTATCCTATATTCAATTGGGCATTTTTAATTGTTTTTTTATTACCCTTTTCTGGGGAAGTTCGGGTCCTTGTCGTTTAGGCTACGAGTTTTCCCCCTCGGGCCTATCCGCTCTTTATCAATTCTTATATGTGTTGTATTTTGGACCCTCACTTCCTCCAGCGTTTGGGTATATTATTTGAGATGGTACAGTTATGCTTATTAGGTTTATTTTAGGCCTAGCGCACGGATGTCTTTGATATTTACAGATTATGTCCTTTGTTTTTAATCTTGAAGGTCGGCCATTTTCACTCCGCGCTCTTATCGTGTTGGGTTTGGTCCTCCCTTCTACATGTGTCCTTATGATTATTTGAATTATTGTATTATTTTATTTATGCCTAGGATAGGTTAACTTTTAGGCTAGTCTGGTAGATACCTTCTCCCCCTGGGCTACCTCCTTCAGCCAGCCGGCTGTGTTAGGTTAGCCTAGGAGTTAGGCTATGGTGTTCTGGAAGGTTAGGTGTGTGGAGGGCCTCATGGTTGGAGCTTCCCTTCGTGTGGTGCTATGGTTAGAGGTGTTGGGCCTGCGTTATCTCCCTCTCCCTGTTTCGGCCTTTCCGTTTGGACTGTTGAGTCCTAGTAAGGTTAAGCTGGAATAGCGAGGGTATCTCGCGTAGCCTACCTTCATCCGATCCACACCTTCGGGTTAACCTCCAACTTCATGTATATACCCCTCTCCTACCTCCTTGCTCCTCTCCCCCCCTCCTCCTTGCTCTCTTCCCCCTTGATTCGCTTTCATATACTATGTTGACTTACCAAGGCTCGAGAGCTTTACCCTGTTCCTTACGCTATAGCCTATATCCCCTTCCTCTGCATTGATTGGTTTGTACTCTCGCTACTGGGTTCCGACCTTACCCGGTCACACCCGGTCAAAACCTTGATCGGGGACCGGAGGTGCTCCACACTCCTGTTCCCCATTCCCTTTACCTTTCTTTGCTTATTTGGCCTTTGAGGGTTCCCCATTCTCTCCTCTCTTATTATCGTTCGTACATGTTCGTCCGATCGAGAGGGAGAAAGGTGGATCTCATGACGCCCGGGGAGTGCTTTCTCACCCCCTGGTCGCTGCTACTGGTCCCCCTCTCCTGGCCTGTCCCACTTCCCCCCCCCTTCCTATAGCGTCAGTGCGTCTTTTTTCCCCCAACCCGAGTGTCGTTCTCCCAGACCGTCATCTCAAGGGGGGGGGGGAAATTTGTGTACATGTTGCCAGTTAGAGTTTCCCACCTGACTGTCTTCTGTCGTATTCACACGCCATGACATTTACCTTCGTTCTATTCATTTAGAACACCTACGGTTCCCTAGTATCTACCCTCCGCCAACTAGCTAACTTTGTGTTTCTCCGCTAGGTAGTCGGGCGTTCTCGTCGCCTTCCACTCCGGTGGGTACGGTGTTTGGTCGGCCGGTGCTCACCACACCTCCTCTGCCGTCACCGTATTAGAGTACAGGACTCCCCCGGCTCCAAGCGGAAATACCTACTCTTTATAGTTGACCTTTCACTAGCATGCATACATATATTTATATATATATATATATTTATTTATTTATTTTTTCTGAATTTTTACATATCCTTTTGGGACCTTCCTGTTGCTCCGGATTAACTCCGGCGGTCCCTTTATGTTGTTGATCTTGCATGTTCCAGTAGGCCCCTTAACCTCCCGGTACGCTCCGGCGGGACCTACCTGGCTAACTATCTATTATCCTAAGACACTGCTCCGGCGGCCTTATCAGCATACTCATATACCCGTCAACTTACAGATGGTGCGTTGTCAGGAGCAGGGGTGCACAGCAGTGCTTCAACAAGCCAGCAGACATGAGGTATGCAGGTCCCACTCCGGGTGCGCTGTCCACGTAGGGGACCTGATCATCTGGCACCCTGATGGCTATGAGGTGTGCTACGCTCTCTATGAGCGGGTTCTGGATGAGTCGGTAAGTTAGTTTTTCCTTTCCGATTCATGTTTGCCTTGAGTTTTGTCTCTTATGGATAATTGGAAGATATTCTCCTTTTAGGAGGTTCGGTCGCCTGACTTTCTCCTTCTTCCAGATTGACCGCAGCTCTCGGGACTCTTCGCTGATGACCCTCAAGACCTGGGTCAGCGGCTTCGGGAGGAACGTCGGGGCAGGGAAACCCTACGTTCTTTCGAAGGACATTTGCAGCGTTCTCTTCCCCGGCGCCTGGATCTCCGCTTCAGTTGCAGACGAGGTAGCCGCCCCTCTGATCGCTGGGATCCAGGAGATGACTCAGCCCTCCCAAGAAGACGTCGCTGCATGCGGAGAGGTCGCCGAGGATGTTGCGGCTCTTAATTTGGACCTAGAGCCCATGAACGTGGACCTGGATCTTCAAGCAGGTAAGGGGGTAAGTGAGGCAGGTGAATTTCTGTTTAGCTCTCCTTCTTCTTCTGCTTCTTCTTTCCGAGGATTCGTGAAATCCTCTTGCCTTATGGACGGTGCAAGGTCTACTGTCCCTAAGGTCAAATCAGTTAAGAAAAAGACCTTAAAGTCCCAGAAAGTCCGCTCCAGGGTTCCCTCGAAGACGTCATGGGCCCCTAGCCCCGTGCCGTCTACGAGCAAGGCCTCTACTTCTGGGAAGGGAGCACGACCCAAGCAAAGTAAAGAGGTCCCTCCCCCTCCTTCCTTTGATGCAGAAGCATTTGCCGAGCTTCTTATGAAGAAGTTCGACAAAAGAGTTGACGACAAGCTGTCGCAACTCTCGAGTCAGCTATCTTCCTCGAATGCTTCCGTGCTTTCCCTGTCACAAGAGGTTAAGTCCCAAGGGACTTTAATCTCTGGGTTCATGAGTGGCGGAGCGGTCAACAGATCTTTCTCCGTTCCGGACACCTCCAGCCTTCCTCCCTTTGATAAAGGAAACCCCTGGCGCCTGACCCTTTATGCTCCCCAGCATGAGGGTACCCTTACTATCGAGGGCCTAGGCACCCGTAGGCTGGAGGAACTAGAATTCTTCCCTCCTAACCTGCAATCACCTTACGCAGCTTTTGCCACGCTCACCAAGGAGGCATGGATTCGGTCCGATAAGGTCCCCAAGGAAACTGTCATCCTCCCGAGGGACCAAGCCCAGTCGGCTCTACTACGGACTCCGTCGGAGTGGCAGGCGGAGAACACCAAACTCACCCCAGCCAAGGGTGCGTTTACGATGTTCTCTTTGGGAGAGGTTCTTCCCACCCCTTGCACCTCCAAAGTGGCTTCCCTCACAAACCAAGCTTGCATGGAGGGTAAGCCCCTTCCTCATCTCCGGGAGACAGATCCCACCTCTCTTGTCTTCCCCGGAGATTCTCAGTTTTGGGAAGGAGCCCCGGACACCTTCACGGTTACACGACTGGACCCTGACAGCGCTTCTAACCTGTTCAGTGAACAACTGCCTAAGATCCCGGAGTCGCTCCTGAAAGCTGAAGCTGAGACTAAGGACAGGCTTAGCAGGTTCTTAAACTCTCTAACTTTGGCAGAAGCAACGTCAGTGGTATATAGCAAAGACGCTTTATTTCAGGTGCTGACGAAATATCTCTTAGCGAGTTTTCAGCAGGACCTGTATGACTTTATCAAGGCCCCGTTGAACTGCCGAAAACACATCTTTTTGGCAGCCACCATCCGTCATGAGCCTAACAGGCTCATGAAAAGCTCCATCTGGGGAGCTAATCTCTTCCCCCAGGAAGAGGTTGATACGGTCCTAGCTGAGGCAACTAGGGCCAACCAGAGTCTCCGCTCCCGATGGGGCCTATCGTTCAAGAGGAAACAGTCTGAGCCCGCCGGAACCCACCCCAAGTCCGGGAAGAAGTTCAAGAAATTTAAACGGCTCCCTACTCAGACTGTCTTGCAGACTGTCCGGGTTCCCGCCCCTGGTCATCCTTCAACTTCCCAGTCCCAACCTCAACCTCAGTATGTGCTGGTCCAACCAGCCCATCAACCTCTCGCTGCCCCTTCATATGTCTCCTCCCCGGCTTTCAACGCTTCATATGAAAGCCAGGGTGCATTTCGTTCAATACAAAATGCAAGGGGAACTAGAGCCAGAGGATACTTTCGTGGTAGGGGAACACCTCGCTCCTCCTCCAGAGGAAGGGGAGGCAGAGGCTCCAGAGGAGGCAGACCCTCCTCCGCCCAGTGAGATATCTCAGGTAGGCGGGAGGTTATATAATTTTCGGGACCAGTGGAGCTTCAGTCCCTGGGCCCAGAGCATAGTCTCCAAAGGACTGGGGTGGAGGTGGTGCAAAGGTCCTCCCCCACCCCCGTCAGATTCCATCAATCACCGTCCAAGGCTCTGAAGGACTTTGTGAAAGATCTATTATTAAAGAGGGCAATAAAGAAAGCGAGGCACCTGAAATTTCAAGGCAGACTGTTCAGTGTTCCAAAGAAAGGTTCCAGTCAGCGAAGAGTAATTCTAGACTTGTCTCGTCTAAATGCCTACATTCAATGCGACAAGTTTCAATGCTTACAATCTCGCAGGTTCGGACCCTACTACCCGTGGAGCCGTAACCACCTCTATAGATCTTTCAGACGCCTATTATCACGTCCCGATTGCGAGAAGGTTCTCTCCTTATCTGGGGTTCAGACTGGGAAGTCAAGCATACTCGTTCAGGGTCATGCCATTCGGTCTCAATATAGCCCCCAGAATCTTCACCAAACTGGCAGATACTGTAGTTCAGCAACTCCGGTCTCAGGGGATCATGCTAGCTGCATACCTGGACGATTGGATCGTTTGGGCATCCAACGTCAACGAATGCCAGAGAGCAACAGCCATAGTAATCGGCTTTCTGGAATCTCTGGGCTTTCAAATAAACAGGAGAAATCCGCCTAGTTCGGAGAGTTGCTTTCAATGGTTAGGGATCCAGTGGGGAGCTGTGTGCACACAAACTATCTCTTCCGCCGGCCAAGCGGAGAGAAATAGCCAAAGCAACCAGACAGTTCCTCAGGAACAAGAAAGCTTCCTGTCGTACCCAAGAAAGAGTCTTAGGTTCTCTTCAGTTTGCTTCAGTGACGGATCTACTTCTGAAATCCAAACTGAAAGATATAAACAGGGTATGGCGGAGCCGAGCCAATGTCAGGTTCAGGGACAAGGTGTCTCCGATTCCGCCAATTCTGAAAAAGAGACTCCGGCCTTGGACGACAGTCAAGAGCTTATCGAAGTCAGTACCTCTTCAATTTCCTCCTCCGGCATTAGTAATTCACACCGACGCTTCCCTAAGCGGGTGGGGAGGATACTCTCAACACAAGAAGGTACAGGGGACTTGGTCCACCATGTTCCGCCAGTTCCATATCAATGTCCTGGAAGCTATGGCAGTCTTTCTAACCCTGAAGAAACTGCGTCCAAACAATCTGATTCATATAAGACTGGTTCTAGACAGCGCAGTAGTAGTACATTGTATAAACAGGGGAGGTTCCAAATCGAGTCGGATCAACCAGGTTATGATAGCAATATTCTCCCTAGCAAACAAACACCGGTGGCATCTGTCTGCTACCCATCTTGCAGGGGTCCGGAATGTCATTGCAGATTCCCTATCCAGGACAACTCCGCTGGAGTCGGAATGGTCCTTGGACAAAACATCATTCAGGTGGATTTGCAATCAAGTTCCGGGTCTCAAAGTAGATCTCTTTGCAACAGAATGCAACCACAAACTACCTTGTTATGTTGCTCCCAACCTGGACCCTCTAGCTCACTCCACAGATGCAATGTCCATAGATTGGAACAAGTGGAAAAGGATCTATCTGTTTCCTCCAGTAAACCTGTTACTGAAAGTCCTTCACAAGCTCAGGACATTCAAAGGTCAGATAGCCCTAGTGGCTCCCAACTGGCCGAAGAGCAACTGGTTTCCACTTCTTCTAGAGCTGAAGCTTCGATGCTTGCAAATTCCCAACCCAAAACTGACGCAAATAGTACAAACTCAGACTGTGTCAGCTTCCTCAAGAATTCAGAATGCCCTGGCTTTGTGGATTTCATGAAGTTTGCAGCTCAGAAGGATGCTAATATTGATCCTATTAACACTTTGTTCCTAGAATCAGACAAAAGGGAATCCACTCTCAGACAATATGACCCAGCAGTTAAGAAATTAGCACTCTTCTTAAAAGAATCTGAAGCAACTGTAATGACCAAAAATTTAGCAATTTCATTTTTTAGGTCATTATTTGAGAAAGGTCTGGCCTCAAGTACTATTACTACAGCCAAATCAGCTTTGAAAAAGATATTTTTACACGGGTTTAAGATTAACTTAACAGATTCTTATTTTTCGTCAATCCCTAAAGCCTGTGCTCGTTTAAGACCAGTAACCCGCCCACATACGGTTTCCTGGTTCTTGAATGATGTTCTTAAATTAGCTTCAGAAACGGATAATCAAATTGTTCTTTCATTAATTTATTGAGGAAGACCTTATTTTTAATTAGTTTAGCTTCAGGTGCTAGAATTTCTGAACTGTCTGCCCTGTCTAGAGAACCCAACCATATTGATTTCCTTCCATCAGGGAAGTGTTGCTAGCTCCTCACCCTAAGTTCCTAGCTAAGAATGAAGATCCTCGAGATAGGTGGTCTCCTGGAAGGTCATCCCCTCCCACAAGACCTGTCTTTATGCCCAGTCTTTACTTTGAAAGCCTATTTAGACAGGACCTCACAGATAACTTCGGGGCCTCTGTTTGTAAGGGAAGGGGGAGGAACTATTTCTATGAAAGCCATTAGGCAACAGATCTTGTATTTTATTAAACATGCAAACCCAGACTCAGTTCCAAAAGTACATGACATTAGGGCAGTGGCCACCTCCACTAACTATTTCCATTATATGAATTTCGAGGATCTTGCAAAATATACGGGGTGGAAGTCTCCCGTAGTTTTCAAACGCCACTATCTGAAATCCCTAGAAGCTCTGAAGTTCACCACAGTGGCGGCAGGGAACATCGTTCCTCCCTCTGTTTAATCCTTTCTAGTACTCAGTCACTCTCCTCCCTCCTACCTGCCTCATTTATTCCCTTTCGATCACCTCCAGGTCAGGCATGTTTCACAGCCTGTCTCCTGACCATGTCATAGTTTTGTATTGTCTCCTATGTTTAAATTTAAATACGTTTTGTGTTCTTTTGTCTTGTGGGACATAGTTCCCCCACCTTAATCTTAAGTATAATGTTTAAGTACCTATATTACATGTTTATGTACTCATTAGTCTTATGGATAGTTTTATATTTATGTACACCTTAATCTTACAAATAAGTTTAAGTATCTTTATTATATATCTAAATACCAATATTTTGCTACCGGGATAATTAAAACTCTTGTGGATTTATAGTTTTATTTCTTTCCTCTACAAGTTTCCCTTTTTGTTTCAGGATGGTATTTTGATTCCTCTGTTATTATTTCACCGGGTGACACAGGTCGGAAAACCCAGAAAAAGGATTTTGACAAAGGAAAAATCTATTTCTGGGGAGAGACCTGTATCACCCAGTGACCCACCCCTGATTCCTTTTTTCCCCCCCTGATAAAATACCATTCCAGGATGGGGGTGCTAACATGGAATGTGGGTGACGCCGGTTTGTTTACAGTCCGCGAGTGGTGCGGGGGTTTGTAACGGTGGGACTTTTGACATTGGGAATGTTTACAGGGTGGAGGCCTGTGATTGTGACAATCTCACCCTTTCTCATACACGACTCCATTTCATGGAGCTCGCACTGGGGGTAGTAACTCCAGCTTAGCTTTTTAGCTTTTCTCTGGTATATTTAGCAATAGCTTTACCTAGAAATAAGTGCTGAAAGGTTATTTCACCAGGTGACACAGGTCTCTCCCCAGAAATAGATTTTTCCTTTGTCAAAATCCTTTTTTTCCGTTTTTTTCCTAATTTTTCCGGTACTTTTATAATTTCTTATATTATGTGTATCTCAGAGTTGCCTGCTAAAGAATGAATCCTTTAAGGTTAAATTGTTTACATTAATTGATAATTTCAACAATTGACATATTATCAGGCTTATAAATTGATAATACAGTGTCCATTATCCTATGTATCTATTGCATAAGTAAACTTATTGCAATGATAATTCCTAAGAAATTAATACAGTATTACCAAACATGTATCACAAGTATTTTAAGCAAATTATAGAAGTAACTGTGAGGAGAGGGAGTGAGAGAAAGATACAGCCTGACAGGTATTAGACATGCACAGACTGTGTACTACACAGCCACTCCTATAAAAGTTGCCATGTACTGCTGGATATTGGAAGTGGTGTATTGTCTAAATGTTATTTATAACATATCAACTACAATGGATGTCAGAAGCGATCACTTGCAACCAGCATCTGTGAAACTCTCAATGTGGAATAACTACGGGCTTTTACCACTTGGAGAGATGACACTGAATATAAAAAGTCCCAAAAATGGTGAATGTAAAGGTGTGACCTTTACTGTGGTTCCAAAAACCCTAATGTGTTTAAGTGGGTCAGACACATGCCAAGAAGTGAGATGTGTTTCAATGGCGAGACCTTCATTAAAAACATTAGCGTAGATAATTAGAATGGTAACCCAGAAGATCTTGAAGAAGCTAAACTTAATGTAGATTCTACTCTGCGAGCAAGAATACTCCATATGGCTGTTTAACAGTGTCAGAGCAGAAATGATGGTTATTATTTTGTTTTTTTGTTTAGTTCTCCAAGCAGCGTTTTCCATCGCATTTTCGAGGGACAGATAAATTCTTTAATTTTCTCTTATGTCCAAGAAACTTTATATTGATTTACGTTAATTCCATAGATGAGTTAAGTTTGGTAAATGACTGTTCAAAAAGACATTACTGTATATGGTGAAATTTTTTTAAATTTTAGTTATGCTGACAAAGTGGTAGCTACAAATTTCTTAGAAGTTTTATGCAATCTGTTTATTAGCGATATTTCCAGACTACCCAAGTTGACCTGGATTTCGTGACGTCTGCTTGTGGTAATGCAGGCATATGCAAGAAACGTTAATATCTAAGAGCAACTGCATATAACAGCCAGAGAGAGAGAGAGAGAGAGAGAGAGAGAGAGAGAGAGAGAGAGAGAGAGAGAGAGAGAGAGAGAGAGAGAGAGAGAGAGAGAGAGAGACTGGCATCCTTTTCCCAGTCGTCTCAAGCAGAAAAAAGTATAGTTTCAGTTCAAAGGAATTTATTTTATTAGCATAGAAGAAATTGAGGAGCCGTTCCAAAGAAAAGACCTCTGAAAACTCCCTTCTACGCGTTACGAATTACGATCACCATGGTCTAAGAAAGTGAAGCTCTGTTGACAAAATTCGATGTCACGGGGCCAGCGGACGGGATACTTACTGTCAGTTAAGTCAAGGAAGTATAGCAGAAAGGAGAGCTGTAAATGTGATCTTGATTTTATACTGTGTATTCACATGTATTTTGGTCATCGTGGTAGACTTAGGCAGAGTATTGTGCACTATATGACTGTAGCTCACCGATATAACAGATAAAAGTGTCTGAGCCTACACCATGATAAAAGAAACTCCGATATATTGTTGTATATGTACATGAATGCGTGTTTTTGCTATAAAGTATATTTAAACTAAAATGCTTATAATTGCCTATTTTAACAGTTCACTACCTAATTTAATAGTTCAAACAAAAATATATCTTAAATTATCATGCAAAAATAATTTAATATCACTTCAAACAAAAACGGACCCCAAACCCAGATTCCACAATGCGCATTTCCTCAGTTGAGATGACATTACAACACAGTTGCATCATGCAGCATGACATGCCAACTTTTGACAGTTGTGACTCGACCGCGTAGGTGCTATGCAGCCTTGCATATCCGCCATCACTTGAAGGACGTCATCAAACTTGGCGATGCAGTTAGAAATCATGCGGACTGATGCCAATTTGGTTGTACCTAGAGCGTAACCGCGTTGTAATGAGCAAATTACGATGGTCGCGGTCTTGAATGATGTGGACATTATGCTGGTGTCACACTTCATCGATTCAAGACCGCAATAGTAGTAGTTGCTCATTACGACTTGGTTACGCTCTAGGTACAACCAAGTCGGCATCATTTGCAACTTGGCGACGTTCGCCAAGTGATGGCAGATGTGCAAGGCTGCACAACACCTACGCAGTCAAGCCATGACGACTGTCAAAAGTTGCCATGTAATGCCGCATGGCGCAACTGTGTCATAATGTCATCACGACAGACGAGACAGCGTCGGCATTTGATTACATCAGACGTAATTAGCAATGTTAACATGCGCCCATGTACTTGGCAACCCCACAGCGTGTGCAGTCGTGTATCTTGGCTCCTCCTTTGGTGGGGATACACAGTAGTGTATTTTGGCTCCCTTTTTTTCCTTTTTGTTATTGTTCACACAATAATTAACCCTTAAACGCCTACTGGACGTATCATACGTCGACTAAAATTTCTGTTGGGTGCCAAGTGGATGTACCATATGTCAACTACAAAAAATTTCAACCTTCGGTCAACTGACTCAACCGAAGTGGTCGAAAAACACAATTGTAAGCTAAAACTCTTACATTCTAGTAATATTCAATCATTTACCTTCATTTTGCAACAAATTGGAAGTCTCTAGCACAATATTTCGATTTATGGTGAATTTTTGAAAAAACTTTTTCCTTACGCCCGCGCGGTAACTCGGCCGAAAATTTCATAAATTCTTTTGTCATTTTGTCGTAATTTTTGCACTGTTTTATATTAGCCGTTACATAAAGTTTTATATATGAAAATGTGTGCAATTTCATGTACAATACAGCAAAATACAACCCATGGTTGTAGCTTTCATCAGTTTGGAAATATTTTCACATAAACCACGATAACTGCCAAAATTTCAACCTTCGGTCAACTTTGACTCGACCGAAATGGTCGAAAAATGCAATTCTAAGCTAAAACTCTTACATTCTAGTAATATTCAATCATTTACCTTCATTTTGCAACAAATTGGAAGTCTCTAGCACAATATTTCGATTTATGGTGAATTTTTTAAAAAAACATTTTCCTTACGTCCGCGCGGTAACTCGGCCGAACATCTCAGAAATTCTTTCGTCATGTTGTCGTAATATTTGCACCATTTTATATTAGTCGTTACATAAAGTTTTATATATGAAAATGTGCGCAATTTCATGTACAATACAACAGAAAATAGCTCATGGTTGTAGCTTTTATCAGTTTTGAAATATTTTTATATAAATCACGATAAATAGAAAAAATTCGACTTTCAATCAACTTTAACTCGACCGAAATGGTCAAAAACTGCAATTGTAAGCTAAAACACTTACAGTCTAGTGATATTCAATCAATTAGCTTCATTTTTTAAACAAGCAGGAAGTCTCTAGCACAATATTTCGATTTATGGTGAATTTTTGAAAAAAACATTTTTTTACGTCTGCGAGTTACGAATTCATGCATCATTTTGTGATAATATTTTCATTGTGTTGCTTTGACCGTTTTACAATTTGTTATATACCAAAATCATCACAATTTAGTGTACAATACAAAGAAAAATAAAATAACCCATTAGCTTTAACCATTTTGCTCACAGCGCGATTTGTATAAAATTATATATGAAACATTTTTTTTGCGCTGTCATATATTTCAATATTTATATATGATAATGATATTTTTTTTCATTTCTGATGGTTGCATACTAAACTTCAGGCAATGACAAGAAAAAATTAGCCAAAAATGAACTCTTAATCTTAAAAACTAAGCGTGCTGTGATTTTTAAAAAAAAAACTTTTTTTCCGCTTCGTCGCTAACTCCCGAACACCGCCGGCATACGGGAGACGTTTTTGTAAATAGAGGCTCGGCGTTTAAGGGTTAAAAGAAAAAAGTTCTTGTAACTGTTCTCTAATAAAGAGACTGTAAATGATTTTTGTACATTTTCAAGATTACTGTATTACAAAAAGGCATTTCACAACATGACGCTGCCGTTGCGTCTGTCAGCACCGGATGTAACCAAGTCGGGCATAAATCGTCATGTCTTCACAGACGTCGCCATCCTGAAAAAACCGCTAAATGTGGGTGTGGCCCAAATCATTGGCGACTGTTGTGTTTGACTACGCACATTCATAATCTCATCTCAACGTGTGCCCTGCTGTCGTAAATGTTCACTGCATATGACGTCGTGGTGTCGGAATCAGCTGATTTTTCTTTTTGCTTGAGGTCCGAGGCCCGCAACTGAATCCGACCGGTTGCCAACCGTGTTGTAATGAGCAAATTATGACAGTCGCGGTCCTGAATCACCAATGTGTGATGCCAGCATTACTCTTACGTATATATGCCCTACAATGCTTATAACAATGACTTACTAATTCTAAAATATTAATATTAATGTAAACACAGAAAAATATCTATACAGGTTTATGATCTCTTATCCGTAATTATAAACACCGAAAAGCTCTAAAGACCTAAATATTTTCTGGAGAAAAGTAGTAATTTACAAAGGTTAAACAGTACAACTACGTTTATAATAATGATGATTTAGAAAAAGGTTGTTTTGCTTGCTGCATCTAATCACAGTATTTTGCATATATTTTATTATCACATTGTTACTATATTACAGAATATAAATATTGCCAACATACGCCATTTGCATTTGGCATTTACATTCTCAAAATCTCGGCGGATTGGAAACTTCCAAACCAATGGTGGTCTTGGTACTACTGACAGCTTCATTGCCATTAGTTGCTAGAACAAACATCATTTGAAGATACTTTTCCTAGAAATATTAACAAAATTGGATTTAAAATGTGTGCATTACTTTACTGTAAAAGCAGTAAGTGTGATTTCCCCAGTTCTGGACGTCACTTTCATTTTACAGCATGGCCTTTATTCGTTTTATTCAGCCTCGGCTAAAACCTGCAGCTTTAATTTATGAAGGATGAATAAAAATGTATATCATTTTTACTTATGGAAGCCACCATTGAGAATCAGCAAGTTTTAACAACTTGTCTACTTGACCGTTATGGTAAATGACGTTGCAATCAGCTGTTTCTCGATTCGGTTGTTCATGTCGGTACGCATTGACAATCCATCCGGAATTCTAAAGACCGGAATTTTTTAATGGAGGATGGAACATCACCATAAGTATAGTGGTTGATGAAATGCAGAGAGAGAGAGAGAATATTACCCCGGTTCGGTTGTTACACTAACATATCGATTTGCAAAAATTGAATAATAGCTATACTGGGAATAATGATAATTTTAATAACATTGTTGTTTTACTGTATCTAATCATGTTGCATGTATTACTGTCATATTAATGTACAGTATTAAAAAATATGAACAGAGCAATCATTTGCCATTTGCATTCTGGTTTTGTTTACATTCTTAAAATCATCAGCTGGTTGCGTTTTATGCCCGCTTCACGCATTGGCGATTCAAGACCGCGACCGTCGTAATGGATGGGTTTGGCGACTGATCGACATTAGTCGCACGCCTTGGGCCTGAAAATAAAAATTACAACACCACGACATCATACTTAATGAACATTTACAACAGCAGTGTGCACGCTGAGATGAGATTACCAGCGTGCGTAGTATTACGCGTCGGTTGCTGATGATTCAGGCCATGCCTACATTTAATTGTTTTATAGGAGCAAGTGATGTCCATGAAGGCATGACAATTCATGACGACTTATGCCCAACTTAGTTATGTCCCGTGCCGACAGAAGCAACGGCAGCGTCATATGTCATGAAAATGCCTTTTCATAATAACCTTGAAAATGTACGAAAAGAATTTACAGTAGCATTATTAGAGAACAATTACAAGAACTTTTTCCTTTTTATTACTGTGTAAACAATAACAAAAAGGGAAAAAAGGGAGCCAAAATACACTACTGTGCATCCCCACCACAGGAGGAGCCAAATACACTACTGCGCATCCCCACTGTGCATGCTGTGGGGTTGCCAAGTACATGGCGTATGTCATACTGGATGGCGCATGTTGACATTGCTAGTTACATCTAACATAATCAAATGCCGACACCGTCTCATTACGACACAGCTGCATCATGCGGGATGACATGGCGACTTTTGACGGTCATCGTGGCTTGACTGCATAGGTGCTTTGCAGCCTTGCATACCCGCCATCACCTGGCGGACGTTGTCAAACTCGGCAATGCGGTTACGAATCATGCTGATTGACGCCAAATTGTTAGTACCTAGAGCGTTGCCACATTGTAATGAGCAAATTACAACGGTCGCAGTCTTGAATTGCCAAAGTGAGACGTGGGCATTACCAACATCATCACTGTCTTCAGTTGCCGAATGAAACTTGATTCAGAGAGACTTTTCTTTTGTAAATGATCAAATCTGGGTTTAAAAATTGCAACTACTGTATTCATAAACGCAGTAAATTAAATGAAGTACATATTTGATTTTGTCAGTTTCAGGCGTTGCTTTTGCCTCCAAATCATTTTGGAGTCTTCTCATTATTCGTTTTTTTAGCCACAGCTATAATACCTGCTGCTTGAAGTTAGTGGCATACTTTCTTAACACCTTCTTCCCAATTGCGTGATGGATGAATAAATATCTATTTGATTTTAGTTTTTGGAAATACACTGAAAATAAGCAAATTTTTAACAAGACAACTGCAACGCAACTCATAGTGAACTTGTGTTAGTTATGGTAACTAACATCGGCAAACAGCAGTTTATTAATATAAACTGCAGGAGAGTAAAAGCTTTAGCATCATTTTGAAAGTTGAGAGCAATGTAAATTAATAAAGAAACAGCAACAATAACACAAGGGATGCGGTAAGCGCACTAGTGGTGTACCCACTTCAGTAAGAGTGCCTGATTTGAAAAACACAGTTTGGCTCTCGATCCGGAGGCAAAAACCCTCAAATCGATATTTCCATTTCGCAGCGATATATCCGGAAGTACGATACCACAGTCCCTTATGTCGGTGCCCTACTAACTGCAATGAGATCAAAATACTCATCTTACATTTCATAAATTTCCTAAAAATGAAGAACTCCGAAAAAAATGGATTCATCTGTGCAAGATAAAAGGCAAATTTAATGAAGAATCTTCAAGGAATTGTTGTAGCTTGCATTTTGAATCAACTGCTTATGCAAGGAATCTTCAGTACGAATTACTTGGAATCTCAGAACCAAGACGTCTTGTACAGTAGTTAAAGAATGATGCAATACCAACAACGCATCTGCCTGCATCACAGTGCAAGTTTAAAATTTGGTATTCTTTTGAAGTACAGTGATGGTTTTTCATAAATTAGTTTATATTGTGAATATATTACAGTATAATAATATTTGCTACTTGATGTTTGTTACTACCATTTATAACTAAATATTACAACGATTAGATGTTGCAATTTCCCTATTTGGATTTTCGATGGTTTACGAGGAAAGAGTAAATGTAAAGGTATTCAGTTCAACTGTTCATAATAAATAAGTTTATATAGTTGTATAATATATTACAATACGATATATATTTGCCACTTAATATTTACTGTGCTTACTATTACCATTGATAATCCAACGTTGCAAACAATTTGATGTCACAATATTCATTTCTGATTTTGGGTGATGGAAAAGAAGAAGAAAAATAATGTAAATAACTTTTTGCTAATTACCAAAGTACTCATTATTTATTTTCTATTCAATTAAATGTTTGAGGATATGTTATGCAAATACATTTTTACTAATAGCCAAAGTACTCATTCATTTATTTCCTAAACAATTAAATGTCCAAACATTTCAGTTGATTTTCTATTAAGCTATCAAACCTCATCAAAGTAGTTTAGGAAATTTTTCTGTTTTCAAACTGAAAAGACAACTGCAAGACTAGAAGTTTGGGTCAGGGAGTTAAAATACCATAATTTTCCCTTGTGAATAAACTGTTGACCTAGTCCTACTCAATCTTTTTGCGGTACCTGCGCCAAGTTTCCTCTGTTCGTTTGCCCCATAAGTAACATCATTTTAGTTGGCCACATGCCATCAATTATGAACTTCGGGCCAGGGAATTAAAGTACAAGAATTTCCTTTGGTACAAATCTTAGACCTAGTTAATCTTTTCCTAGAACCTAGGTAATACGCAGTCTGTTTCTTTGCCGAGTAAATAATATACGAAATTAGGCCTAACCCTCCAGATAATATTAAATTGTTTTCAGTTCACCATAAGTCACCAACTATAATGATTTTTTTTCTTTTCTATTGAACACCAGTTGTAAACATACAATATTACAGGAAATGACGTGTCTACCAGCCAGGAGTTGCGAGCTGTGAGGACGAATTGCAACAGGAGCTACAAAATCCAAATCAGAGAGATGCCCTTCTCGAAGAAAAAAAAGCATGGGCGATACACGGTCATCCTTACGGAAATAAACAGCTACAGCAATTTTCAATTCTGTCTGCTGTAAGAAGCAATTTAGGCGAGAACACTTCTCCTTCACAAGTTGGGTTTTTTTACCTGGAATCACGATAAGCGCTGGTATGAAGATGATATTAGTCGTGCATTGGTCCTCCGATACTTAAGCCCTAAAGCATATCAAAATTTACATAATAAAACACAGTTTCCCTATCCATCTAATTCAACATTGCACCGTTGGGTTTCTAAGAGCACTGCAGAACCAGGAATATTAACATCAGTGTTAAAGCCTTTATGCCATAGAGCAAAGACAATGACAGAACAGGATTGCTTGTGCTTTGTCATTTGATGAAATGAATATTTCTTGAGTGGACTTCTGACAAGGGAAATGACACTCTATTCACCCATAAGTAAAGTTCAGTGTGTCACAACATGAAGATTAGTAGGGTTCTTGGGAACAATTCACATACTATAATTTTGACTGGAAAAAAAAAAAACGCTTGATGAAGAATCATGCTTGTCTACAATGCTGTTCTCAGTATCAGATGATGAGGAATTTATGAACGAAAAGGACTGATGATGATATACCAAATTTTGATGACTCAATTGATTTTGAAGGAACAATAGAGAATGAGGAATTATGTTATGCACATCAATTTCCTTAACATCACTAAACTGATATGATACAGTATATGTATAAAACTGCATTGTCCAACTACTTATCATTTACTGTTGGTTGTGTCATAATAAGCTATATCATAAATTTTATTTTTCATCTATAAGTTGTTTCTTTATTATACTCTTGGTGTTACTGGACAGTTCAGTTTTCTATGAATAAAATAAATCTTTTACTGTCCTTCCAATACATTTATTAACAATCAAAATATTCCATTTTGCTTACATTCTTACAAAAATATTGGGTAAATCCATTATTCAAATTAAAATCTTTTGGTTTATAAATATACCTTTCTGATTCTATTTTAAAGGACACGAGAGACCCCACAAAAAAAAAAAAAAGCTACCGAAACTGTTATTAGTAATATATAAAGGATGACCCGATAGCAAAGATAAAGTTCCAGAAGTAATAAAACCCTACCCGATTTAAATTAGGGATATATTTAGTCGTCAGGAGGGAATTATTTTACAGAGAACCCAAAAACTTATCCCTAAGAAACTTATGAATTCTACTCACAAATCATCGAGCTGCTCATCTTAGTTATGACAGCAACATGAGACGAGCAAAGATACCTTATTTTGGTCTGGAATGTCAAAAGAAATAAAGCAAATTGCCGACTCATGTGATACTTGTCAGAAGTATAAACCTTAAAATCCGAAGTAATCATTGATGTATGTATGTCGATGATGGAGGAAGGACACGGAACAATATCAGAGTAGATGTGTTTGAAATCAACAGCAGAAAAAGAGGTTGGGAAGGTTTAGCTGGCCACTCACTCACAGAGAAACCGACCCTATGTAACTGAGCGAAAAGAAGGGGGAATGTGTAGAAGGAACAAAACATATCGCCCATCTTTGAAGGATTCATGGATATTACTAAGAGTTGGATATTCAAGTATAATGGAGACAAGCAAGATCGACGTCGTGAATAATGAACACTATACTGTCCTCCTCCTACTGGAGATACAACTAAGATACCAAGAAGATGCGCCCATATCCAAGAGAAGATGAGAAAATGAGAATAATTTTCTGTACAAAATTCCATTTTATTTCTAGAGTTTGAATGTTTTCATTGTATACAGTAATTCATTATTTCTTTTATTTATATAAGTGCCAATATTTCTGTATTCAACTGCTGGTATTCTGGAACAGGTACGTTTTCTTGTTTTAGAAAACACAAAGAAGGAGGGATGTTGTTCAGTTGTTTGTAAAGGTACTGTTATTCGACAATAGTCCAACTACTGTAACATTATCAGTAGTTTTCTTTCTGGTGTACGTGTATGCCTTACAGAAAGGTCAGAAATCATTCTCAGGAGTTTCATGTTTTCTACATAAAGGTTCAAGTGAAAATACTGACTATAGTTTCAAGATCTTCCTTCCATCACTTAGATCGCCATAAATCTTATCACAATTTCACAATACTGTATCCTAACTAGGGAGTTCTGGGAAGGATTAACTCCTTCAGAAAACTGCTCTCCTCCAGCTAATACATCCTAACCTACCCTAATCTAACCTTGGATGGTGACGGTCTAGCCAGAATGAATTCTAACTCACAAGAATAAAGCTGGGTGAACATTATCCCATTTCTTTTTGATTTATTGCTTTGGCGAGATTTCACACGAGAATTCGTACCGTGTGTATACTTCCAAATTTTCATATTGGTAAATGTAGAAATAAACTTAAAAATACATTTACAGTATTGTATTGTCAAGAACTCAAGAGAATCGGTGACTCCAATTGTAGTAGGGTAGGAAGTGAAACTGTTTACAAACCAACACAAATTTTGTTTGCTCAAGTTGACGGCTTTCTAAGAAATATATTCAGGAAAGAAACGCGAACTTAGAGGTAAGCAGTAGGCACAGTGTAGATTAATAGAAACAACTTAAAATGCTGTTATATATACAAGAGAGTTTTATATTTCAAAAGAACCACGTCCCTCATCTAATGAAAACAGCAGGTATTTAAAAGACAATATATATACAACTTTATTTCACACTTATCAAGAGATTTACCACACAATGACATGCAGTATATATTCATACCAAAACCCTACAAAGATTGGGACAAATATTGTTCAAATTTCAAGGGTGGAGGTCAAACATATTGGTAAGTCAGAATTATTACAGCTCAACAGTAGGTGTATCTAGTTAAAATATTGCACCGAATGCATATATTTCTGGGTTTGACCTGTGTCACCCAGTGAAATTGGTTCCATCAAGCACATTTCTAGGTATAAGTATTGCTATATATACCAGAGAAAAAAGCTATCTAGAATGTCGAGGTTACTACCCTCAGTTCGCTCATCTATTAATTAAAAATAGATGTCGGTATACACAAAGGGTGAGTGTTGCCACTGCCACAGGCCTCTGCCCTGTAGGGATCTCCAATCCCAAAATCCCGGAAAGTGAGGGGCCGTTGCATACCCAACGCCCATCGCCCGGCCAACCAACACCTCAGCCGCCATCTTAGTCTCATTCCATCTTAGCACGCTCGTATACGTAACTGTATCTTTCCCTTGTGCTGCATTTTTGCCAATTTTACGTGTTCATCATGTCTTCCGTTCAGGAATCTTCTTCGTCGAAGTTAAGTACCATCTTCTTTTGGGGTTTTTTCTTATAGAGGCTTCTTATTTGACCTTTAATTCAATAATTACGGGGTTAAATAACACGGAGCGGTCATCTGCGATCGCTTCGCCTCGGCCATGTTGACCCTTAGTCTTCATGTGGCTTTAGCAGTGAGATTCAGCTTGTGTTTTACACTGTTATTTATTTTAGATATTGTTAGATATTTCTGCCCCTTCAGGAAGTTCTTTTTGGCGAATTGTCCTTTCGCTGGCGGGGGATGTTGTGCCCGTATCATAACGGATCTAGGCTAGTGTTGGAGGCTTCCCCTCCCGCCTTTCTGATCATAAATATTCCTTTTCCCTGGGCACCTTCCTCTCGCGGCGAAGGAATACATTCTCCAAGATGGTACTGTTTTGCTCATGATCTTTCCTGATATGTACGGTGATGGATGACATGTATATTTTTGGATTTAAAATGTTTTGGATTCAGCGTTAGGGTCGGCCATTTTCGTATCACCCGCGTTCAACATGTCGCGAGTTGTTAGGCCCTCTCTACAGCATGAGTCTTTTATGTATTATAAATTTCTGTGCATTTATTTTTATATATATTTATATTTCACACATCATTTGGTTAACTTTTCTTAGTACTTTGAGCCAGGTAGTTTCTTTGAAGGGTATTCTGGGCTAGCCCTCTCGTCTGCAATCGGAGGGCTAGGCTACTTAGGTTAGGTGCCTATCATGACCCTCATGCTTCCTAGCTCCCCCGACCAGGTCGTTTTGAGGCTTGGAGGGAGGTGTTGGATGGCTGAGGGAGTTCCTTGTTCTCTTGGCCCACCTGTCCATGCCGTCATGTTTTTGGAGGGTGTTATTAGGCTTCGGAGACCCCCCCTCCCCTGTTTTAGCCTACCTGACCAGACCAGTTGGTTTTCGAGAGGTAGGTTAGAATGTTGAGAGTCTCCTCATTACTTAGCCCCCACCTGACCAGGCTGTCAGCGCTGGAGGGTGTGGCCAGACCTTGCGTGGAATTTCTCTCCCCCCCCTTCCATACCTCTGTTAACCTCCTACCAAGTCAAAAAAATTTTTGACATTGGGGGGCGGTCTGGAGTCGAAGGTTGCACGTTCTTTTTCATGTCGTTAGCCTAGCCCTTCCTTACCCATTCTTTAACATTTGGCGGGTGTCCCTAGTTTCTCCCTGCGCGAGGGACGTCGGTCTCCACGACAGGGACCCCGTGGGGAGTTTCTATAGGTGTCCAAGGGGTGTTTCCCACCCACCTGGCCACCGCTTCTCGGCCCCCTCCATTTTGTTATTTCCTCCCTGTTCCTTAGCTTTTGGCGTGTGACCTTGACTTCTCCCCGCGTGAGGGACGTCGATCACTTATGACCGACACCCCGTGGGGAGATTCAGCCAGCGTCCAGATAGTGTTACCCACCTATCTGGCCTCCGCCTTTCGGTTTCCGCCATTCTGCTAGTGTTTCGTTTGTTCGCTTTCCTCAGTGTTAGCTAGAGCACTGAACACAAGTCCAGGGACACTATCTTGGCTTCCGCTAGGTTCATTCTCCGCCGGGTTTGTCAGGTCTCCCATTGTTTTTGTACATGTTACCACTCCGGTGGGTATGGTTTTCGGTTGGCTGGCGTGTTCCCCGCCACAGGCGTTGAGAGTTGAGCCAGTTTTGAGGTCTCCTCTCCGCCGCTACCATAGGTATGAAGTAACGGGATTTCCGAGTCAACCAGAGCGGAGTATCATAACCAGCAAAGTACTGCTGTTTACAGATTTAGTTGACCATTCTGTAGCTTTCTTTACCATACCACTGCCGGATTCCGGCGGTGTTTATTTAATTATACTGTAATCATATTATAATTGTTATGATGCACGATCCTAGGTTAAGGTGTACTGTTACCGCCAGACTGGCTCCGGCGGTCCTTAACTTATCGTTATTCATGTATTGTATATTATCTTTATTTAGTCGGAGTCTCTCCGGCGGGTTCCAGATTGACTGCAAGCATGCTCCATCACCCATATTAGGTTAAGGTATCTTATCTCCTTCGGCCCTACTCCGGCGAGCCTTAACTAGCATACTCATGTATCATCTATCCACTTACAGATGGTACGCTGTCAGGAGCCTGGGTGTACGGCGGTCCTCCAGCAGCCCTGTGGCCATGTGGTGTGCCGCTCCTACGCCGGCTGTGCGGTTTGCGTTGGGGACCTGATCGTCTGGCACCCAGACGGCTGTGAGGTGTGCTACGCTCTGTGCGAGCAGGTGTTGGATGAGTCGGTAAGCTTCAAGCCGCTAACCTTTAGTCTCACTTTGACTTCATGGCTTATATTGATAGATATGGCGGTTAGAGATCGTTATAGTAAGCTTTTCTTCTCTTTCAGTCTGACTGTAGTTCCCGCGACTCTTCGCTGTCGACCCTGAAGGTCTGGGTCGGCGGGTTTGGGAGGAACGTCCTGTCGGGGAAGCCCTACATCCTTTCAGAGGGGATTTGCAATCTCCTCTACCCCGACGGCCGGATCTCAGCCGCAGTTCCGGCGGAAGTAGCCGCCCCCTTGATAGAGCAGATCCGGGAGGAGACGCAGCCCTCCCAAGACGACAACATATGTGGAGAGGTCGCGGAAGAGGTGGCGGCCATCAATATAAATCTTGAACTTATGAACGTCGAGCCGGATCAGGTAGAAGGTAGGGAGGTAAGTGAGGCAGGGGGAGCGAGTTCCCTTTTCAATTCTCCTTCTTCCTCTTCTTCATTTCAAGATTTCCAGAAATCTGCTTACCTTGAGGACAGATCGAGGTCTGCTGTCCCCAAGGTGAAAACCTTGAAAACGAAGGGCTTATCCAAGTCCTCTAGGCCTCACAGGTCTAATCCTGTAGCTCCCTCGAAGTCGTCACGGGCTCTTAGTCCGGTGGCTTCAACTAGTAAGGCTACTCCCCCTGCCAAGGGGTCGAGATCCAGGGCGGTTAAGGCGAGTCCCCCTCAACCTAACTTTGACCCTGAGGCTTTTGCAGTTTCTCTTGCAGAAGCTTGACGAGAAGGTTGAAGCCAGGATGAATGACCTTTCCTCTCAGCTCGCTTCGAACTGGAAGACTTCAGATGATTCTTGGAAGTCTTTAGCTGAGAGGATGCAGAACCAGGAGAATTTGCTCTCCGGGTTTATGCACTCCGGAGTAGCGGCACAACGCGTGCGCTGTTCCGGATGCCTCCAGTCTTCCTCCCTTTGATAAGGTAAACCCTTGGCATCTGGCTCTTCATGCCCCTCGGCATGAAGATACTCTTACCATTGAAGGCTTGGGTACACGCAGGTTGGAAGAACTGGAGTTCTTCCCACCCGACCTGGTGCCTCCCTACCCAGGCTACGTCAGACTCACGGAAGAAGCTTGGATCAGATCAGACAAGGTCCCCAAGGAGACAGTTATTTTTCTTAGGGACCAAGCCCAATCCGCCTTGGTGCGCACTCTGACGGAGTGGGAGGCGGAGAACACTAAACTTACCTCCTTCAAAGGGTCCTTCACTATGTTCTCGTTGGGTGATGCTGTCCCTACCCCCTGCATGTCTAAGGTAGCTCAGCTGACTTGTCAGGCAGGCATCGAGGGTAAACCGCTGCCTCAACTCCGGGAGACAGATTCTACTTCTCTTGTCTTCCCCGGAGGTTCGGAATTTTGGTTGGGAGCTCCAGCCACGTTCACAGTGGGCAAACTCGACCCCGAGTGCGCTTCATCCCTGTTCAGTGAACAGCTTCCCAAGATTCCGGAGGCTCTTCTAAAAGCTGAATTCGAGGCCAGATGCAGATTGAGTCGCTCCATGCATTCCTTGTGCCTGACAGAGGCAACGGCGGTGACTTACAATGAAGAACCTCTCTTCCAGGTCCTAACCAAATCCCTGTTGGCGGGATTCCAGGCGGACCTGTACGACTTTATTGTGGCGAGGATGAATTGCCGTAAGCACATCTTTGCGGACGCCACCATAAGGCATGAACCCAATAGACTCATGAAGAGCTCTATTTGGGCGCCAATATCTTCCTGAAAGTGAAGTGAACAATGTCCTGGGCGGAGGCAACCAGGGCAAATCAAAGCCTCCGCTCCCACTGGGGTCTTCCCTTCAAAAGGAAGGCCACCGAGTCCGCCGGACCTCAAGCTAAATCAGGGAAAAGGTTCAGGAGGTACAAAAGACCTCACACCCAGACCATGCTGCAGGCTGTACCGGTCTCCCAGGTCGGTCAGCCTTCAACTTCAAAGGCCCAGCCTCAACAACAGTTTGTGCTGATGCAGCCTGCTCAGCATACCCTTGCTTCCCCAACCTTCGTGACATCTCCGGCTTTCAACGCCTCGTTTGAAAGCCAGGGGGCGTTTCGTGGCTTTAACAGGAACGCAAGGGGAAGCAGAGCCAGAGCCTCCTTCAGAGGTAGGGCTGCGTCACGTTCCCTCTCTCGAGGGAGAGGAGGCCGGGGTAGTAGAGGAGGTAAGCCTTCTCCCGCCCAATGAGTCTCCTCAGGTAGGCGGGAGGTTGTATCTTTTTCGGGACCGATGGACCTTCAGTCCGTGGGCCCACAGCATAGTCTCCAAAGGTCTGGGATGGAGCTGGAGCAGAGGTCCTCCTCCGCTAGTCAGATTCCATCAGTCCCCATCCAAAGCCCTCCTGGACTTTGTAAAGGACCCGCTTCAAAAGAGGGCTATAAAGAAAGTGAGACACCTGAAATTTCAAAGCAGACTGTTCAGCGTTCCGAAGAAAGGCTCCAGTCAGCAAAGAGTAATCTTAGACTTGTCTCGTCTCAATCTTTACATTCAATGCGACAAATTTCGCATGCTAACAATCTCGCAGGTGCGGACCCTACTTCCCCGTGGAGCCGTCACCACCTCTATAGATCTTTCAGACGCCTATTATCACGTCCCGGTTGCGAGAAACTTCTCTCCTTACCTAGGATTCAGACTGGGAAAACAAGCTTACTCATTCAGAGTCATGCCATTCGGGCTAAACATAGCGCCCAGAATCTTCACCAAACTGGAAGAAACAGTAGTTCAGCAGTTACGGTCCCAGGGGATCATGTTAGCCACATACCTAGACGATTGGATAATTTGGGCATCCAACGCCGAGGAATGTCGGAGAGCAACAGCCATAGTGATCGACTTCCTGGAATCCCTAGGCTTTCAAATAAACAGGGAGAAATCCCGCCTAGTTCCGGAGGCTCGATTTCAGTGGCTAGGAATCCAGTGGGATCTGGACTCACACAAACAGTCTCTTCCGCCAGCCAAAAGGAGGGAAATAGCCAAAGCCACCAGGCAGTTCCTCAAAAACGGGAAAGCCACTCGCCGTACCCAGGAAAGAGTCCTAGGTTCTCTTCAGTTCGCATCTGTTACAGACCTGCTTCTGAAAGCCAAACTGAAAGACATAAACAGGGTGTGGCGGAGACGAGCCAACAACAGACTCAGAGACAAGGTGTCCCTAATTCCGCTAGTGTTGAGGAAAAGACTTCGGCTGTGGTCGACAGTCAAGAGTCTATCAAGGTCAGTACCCCTCCAGTTTCCTCCTCCATCATTGGTGATCCACACAGACGCTTCTCTGAGCGGGTGGGGAGGATATTCCCAACACAAAAAAGTTCAAGGAACGTGGTCCACTATGTTCCGCCAGTTCCATATCAACATTCTCGAAGCAATGGCAGTATTTCTAACTCTGAAAAAACTACGTCCATCCAGGCAGATCCATATCAGACTGGTACTGGACAGCGCAGTAGTAGTGCATTGTATAAATAGGGGGGGCTCCAAGTCGAGCCGGATCAATCAAGTGATGATAGCAATTTTCTCCCTGGCAAGAAAGCACCGTTGGCATTTATCAGCCACCCATCTGGCAGGTGTCCGGAATGTCATTGAGGATTCTCTGTCCAGGACAACTCCGCTGGAGTCGGAATGGTCTCTGGACAAAACATCATTCGAGTGGATTCGACGTCAGGTTCCAGGTCTCCAAGTAGATCTGTTTGCCACAGAGAGCAACCACAAACTTCCATGTTACGTTGCTCCCAATCTAGACCCTCTTGCTCACTCCACAGATACGATGTCAATAGATTGGAACATGTGGCAGAAAATCTATCTGTTTCCACCAATAAACCTGTTGATGAAAGTTTTGCACAAGCTCAGGTCATTCAAAGGTCAAGTGGCCCTGGTGGCACCCAACTGGCCGAAGAGCAGTTGGTTTCCTCTTCTTCTAGAGTTGAAACTCCGGTGTATTCAAACACCCAGGCCAAAGTTGACTCAAATAGTACAAACTCGGACTGTGTCAGCTTCCTCAAGAATTCTAAATGTCCTGGCTTTATGGACTTCATGAAATTTGCTGCTCAGAGAGATGCTATTATTGATCCTGTTAATACATTGTTCTTAGAATCAGATAAAAGGGACTCTACTCTCAGACAGTATGATTCAGCAGATAAAAAGTTAGCATTATTCCTGAAAGAATCTGAAGCTAAAGTGATGACCACGAATCTTGCAATCACCTTCTTCAGGTCATTATTTGAAAAAGGACTGGCCTCTAGTACTATTACTACAGCAAAGTCGGCTTTAAAAAAGATATTTTTACATGGTTTCAATATTGACTTAACGGACTCATATTTTTCATCAATCCCTAGAGCATGCGCTCGTTTGAGACCAGCAACCCGTCCACACACGGTTTCCTGGTTCTTAAATGACGTACTGAAATTAGCATCGGACACTGATAATGAACAGTGTCCATATTTGAGTCTGTTAAGGAAAACGTTATTCTTAATTAGCCTAGCTTCAGGTGCCAGAATTTCTGAACTGTCCGCTCTCTCTAGAGAACCGAACCATGTTGATTTCCTCCCATCAGGAGAAGTTCTGCTATCCCCGGATCTAAAATTTTTAGCTAAGAATGAAGATCCACAAGATAGATGGTCCCCTTGGAAGGTTATCCCCCTTCCACAGGATCCCTCCTTATGTCCAGTCACTACTTTAAAGGCTTATTTACATAGAACTTCTAATATAAAGTCTGATCCTCTTTTTGTCAGGGAAAAGGGAGGAACCCTTTCCTTAAAGGCCATCAGACAACAAATACTATATTTCATTAAACAAGCTAACCCGGACTCAGTACCTAAGGTTCATGATATCCGAGCAGTGGCCACCTCCACTAATTATTTTCATAATATGAACTTTGAAGATCTTAAAAAATATATGGGTTGGAAATCACCATCAGTATTCAAACGCCACTATCTTAAATCTCTAGAGGCCCTAAAATTTTCCACAGTGGCTGCAGGAAGTATTGTCCCTTCCACCCTAGATTAACCTATGCAATCTTAATTATCCTGTCCCTTTCCTCTCTCGCCTACCTGCCTCGTTTACTTACCTTGCCGTCTATTCTTAGGTCAGGCATGCTTCACAGCCTGGCTCCTGATCATGTTGTATATTACCATTATTCTCTTTTGTTAGCATTTAAGTGTCTTGGTATAAACCAGTATTTTGTGTATACATGCCCCATGTTATTGACCATGTCTTATCCTGTATTTTTAATTATGTCCTATTTTGCTACTTGGATAATTAAACTCAGTATTTACTGATAGTTTTATTTATCTCCATCACAGTGGCTGTTAAGGGGTTTCACCAAGCTTGTGTGATTCTCTGTTACTATTTCACCAGGTGACACAGGTCAAACCCAGAAAAGGGATTTTGACATGGGAAAAATCTATTTCTGGGGGAAGACCTGTGTCACCCGGTGACCCACCCCTATTCTCCTTTCCCCCCCTGATTGACATACCAAGCTTGGGGAGAGGGTGCTAACCTGGAATGAGACTAAGATGGCGGCTGAGGTGTTGGTTGGCCGGGCGATGGGCGTTGGGTATGCGACGGCCCCTCACTTTCCGGGGTTTTGGGATTGGAGATCTCTACAGGGCAGAGGCCTGTGGCAGTGGCAACACTCACCCTTTGTGTATACCGACATCTATTTTTAAATAATAGATGAGCGAACTGAGGGTAGTAACCTCAGCATTCTAGATAGCTTTTTCTCTGGTATATATAGCAATACTTATACCTAGAAATGTGCTTGATGGAACCAATTTCACCGGGTGACACAGGTCTTCCCCAGAAATAGATTTTCCTATGTCAAAATCCCTTATATATATATATATATACAGTATATATATATATATATATATATATATATATATATATATATATATATATATATATATATATATATATATATATATATATATATATATATATATATATATATTAGTTGACCAACCCAGCACTGCCTGGGAAAACTCTCTATATATATATATATATATATATATATATATATATATATATATATATATATATATATATATATATATATATATATTTAGTTGACTCCCAGCTCTCTCTCAGTTCCTCTCCCCTCACTCTCTCCCTTTCCTGTTTAGTTGCTTCAATTATTATGCCCAACATTTTACATTTTATATTTCACCCCTTCTCACACCCCCATTCCTATCGGGGCTGAACTTGGCCTTAAAAGGCATCGGGAGTGTTACTATTCATCTCAGTGACCTCGAAAAATATGGATTAGACACTAATATCTGTCGTTTTCGGTTATTTTTACGTGTCACCCCATTCCCATCCCACCCCCTTTGGTGCCAGTGATGTCTTACCCCCACAATATTCTTTTCCAAATAGTAAAGTCATATGTATACCAAAATGTGGTATGATAAATTTGTCGAGTTTATTTAGTTACTAAGTCTACGGGCAGAACCAGGCTCATTTCAAGGAAACCCTTCCCACCCCCACCCCCACCCCCTTTGGTGCTAGAGATGTCTTACCCCCACAGTATTCTTTTCAAGATAGTAAGTCATATGTATACCTAGTTTGGTTACAATTGCTCAATGCATTTCAGTGTTATGCTGGAACATACATACATACATACATCCATTTTTATACATATAGATATAAGATAAACTGTATATATATATATATATATATATATATATATATATATATATATATATATATATATATATATATATATATATATATATATATATATATATATATATATATATATATATATATATATATATATATATATATATATATATATATATATATATATATATATATATATATATATATAATATATATATATATGTGTGTGTGTGTGTGTGTGTATATTATATATTCTTATGCTTGAAGGTGGGAGGAAAGGAAACTTACCACAAGGATGTCGTTAATCTGACTGTATCACTCCAAGAGTAAAAACAATAAGAAGGAACAGGGGCTGAAGGCCCTACTTTAGAGGGTTTCTGGAGAGATACTCTTGGGATAACTAAATTACATGTATTTACAATACAAAATCAGGGATAAGGCAAGCCACAGGGGGTCCTGTTGCAGCACATAAAATCAATAATAGACGTAAACTGGGCAGCGGGGATTACACTTCAATGGCACTGCTCATAAGGTTGCAACTGGAATTTCTTCGGTGCAGCCAACAAGCATACAGTCGTGGCAGAGGGGTCCACAGTGCAAGCACTCCTTTCTGCAAGAGAGAAAGGCATACGATCTCTTGATGAATTAACAGCAATTGCAAGGATAAGAGGGTAATGCTGAGGGCTACAGAAATCCTTTTCAAAAAACACTACTGAATAAACTTGTGACACAAGTTTATCATGACAGGTCAGGTTGATGTAACAGTTGCACTTTGAAACAGAAACGCTTAGGAGAAGAAAAAGCTAAGTGACTGGACAACCTCAATTCCTTACTGCACCTTAATTCTGAAGAGATGGCTCCTATAGTTGTACCAATGGGAGGAAGAGGGGAGGGGTTTGGCACTGGGTTTAAGATACTAGGACTGAGTCATTCAGCCACAGAGTGATGTTAGCTCTGAAGGAGTGGGCAGTCAAAAGATGTGACTTGTTTGGCGGTGTTCTGGTCTCTATGTCCTGCAATTAGGAGCTATTTATCAGCTCTTAGGATTGCTGGCTTTTCGGAGCCCGTTAGGCATCCACATGCATCCTGGGTACTTCTAACTTTCTCTTTGGGCGAATGCTGGGCGGATAATGGGTCCGAATTTCTCTTTTGGTGAAGGCTGACCAGTTAATCTGTGCCTCAAGTCATGCAGGAGGCGCGGACATCTTAATCAGTGCCTTGGATCATTCAGGTGGCCAAGCGTCTTCTCTGAGTTTGGGTCAGTATCTGGAATAAGAGGCTTATAGCAGTCACGGAGCTCAAGAGAGGATTAAAAGCAACAAGGGAAATCAGAATGTAGCCAAAGGGGCAATTTTCCATGACCGACCGTCAGTGTGTAACGGCAAATGAACTTAATTAACAGAGGGTTATTAAGTTTGTTTATTATGAACTTTTACTTTATTCTTGAAAGGCAAGATGCCTTGGGAGAATTAATTCTCTTAGCAGTTCCCCCAACAAGTAGACATATCACACCCTTAACTGGGTGGGAATGTCTGCAGGAAGGCAAAGTGACTTTTAAGGATTACTTCTCCTCTGCTAGCCCTTGGATGCTTTAATGAACTTAAAATTAGGATTCCTGCATTTTCGATAAATGCAAATTTTACTGCATAGGTGTCAAAAGTTATGTTAGTGCAAAATCAATTTGCTGTGGCAGTAAGTTATGTTGGTACTTAAGGGTTAAAATGAAGCAGCACTTGTAATAAATCACAATGAAAAATGTATCACATGAACTTTATAATTTATGTTATGATTTAACCCTTAAACGCCGACTGGATGTATCATACGTCGACTAAAATTGTCTGTCGGGTGACGAGTGGACGTACCGTACGTCGACTACAAAAAATTTCAACCTTCGGTCAACTGTGACTCGACCGAAATGGTCGAAAAACGCAATTGTAAGCTAAAACTCTTACATTCTAGTAATATTCAATCATTTACCTTCATTTTGCAACAAATTGGAAGTCTCTAGCACAATATTTCGATTTATGGTGAATTTTGAAAAAACTTTTCCTTATGTCCGCAATAACTTGGCCAAAAATTTCAGAAATTCTTTCGTCATTTTGTCGTAATTTTTGCACCATTTTATATTAGTCGTTACATAAAGTTTTATATATGAAAATGTGCGCAATTTCATGTAAAATACAATAAAAACAACACATGGTTGTAGCTTTTATAAGTTTGGAAATATTTTCGTATAAATCATGATAAGAGCCAAAATTTCAACCTTTGGTCAACTTTGACTCGACCGAAATGGTCGAAAAATGCAATTGTAACCTAAAACTCTTGCATTCTAGTAATATTAAATCATGTACCTTCATTTTGCAACAAATTGGAAGTCTCTAGCACAATATTTCGATTTATGGTGAATTTTTGAAAAAACTTTTCCTTTATGTCCTTTTATATTAGTCGTTACATAAAGTTTTATATGAAAATGTGCGCAACTTCATGTAGAATACAACAGCCAAACATCTCAGAAATTCTTTCAACTTTAACGTCACTTTCTCGTAATGTTTTCTCTAGTAACTTCACCTGATGTCACTGGCATCATTTTATATTAGTCGTTACATAAAGTTTTATGTATGAAAATGTGCGCAACTTCATGTAGAATACAACAGAAAATAACTCATGGTTGCAGCTTTTATCAGTTTTGAAATATTTTCATATAAATCACGATAAGTGCCAAGATTTCAACCTTCGGTCAACTTTAACTCGACTGAAATGGTCGAAAAATGCAATTGTAAGCTAAAACTCTTACATTCTAGTAATATTCAATCATTTACCTATTCAATCATTTACCTTCATTTTGCAACAAATTGGAAGTCTCTAGCACAATACTTCGATTTATGGTGAATTTTTGAAAAAAACTTTTTCCTTACGTCCGCTGGTAACTTTCGGCCAACATCTCGAAATTCTTTCGTCACTTTGTCGTAATGTTTGCACTGTTTTATATTAGTTGTTACACAGTTTTATATATGAAAATGTGCGCAATTTCATGTAGAATACAACAAAAAATAATTCATGGTTGTAGCTTTTATCAGTTTTGAAATATTTTCATATAAATCACGATAAATAGAAAAAAATTCTACCTTTGGTCAACTTTAACTCGACCGAAATGGTCAAAAACTGCAACTGTAAGTTAAAACACTTACAATCCAGTAATATTCAATCAATTACTTTCATTTTGCAACAAACGGGAAGTCTCTAGCACAGAATTGCGATTTATGGTGAATTTTTGAAAAAAAAAAAACTTTTTTTACGTCCACGCGTTGCGAATTCATGCATCATTTTGTGATAATATTTTCTCTGTGTTGCTTTGATCGTTTTACAATTTGTTATATACCAAAATCATCGCAATTTAGTGTACAATACAAAGAAAAAAAAAATAACTCGTTAGCTTCAACTGTTTTGCTCACAGCACGATTTATATACAATTATATATGAAATTTTTTTTTCGCGCTGTCATGTTTCAATATTTATATATGATAATATTTTTTTCATTTCTAATGGTTGCATACTAAACTTCAGACAATGACAAAAAAAAGGAGCCAAAAATGAACTCTTAATCTTAAAAACTAAGCGTGCTGTGATTTTTTGAAAAAAACTTTTTTTTTCCGAACGCCGCCGGCATACGACAGACACTTTTGTAAATAGAGGCTCGGCACTTATGGGTTAATATTATAGGTGTGTGATAATTCCATAGAATTATTATTAGAATTTGGACCTATAAGTTAGTCACGCACTTAAATACATGGTTATCTTGGTTATATGAATTCATGCAGTTAGTTGCCTTGACGTGGCCATGTAAGGTAGTACTCGTGGTCTTGGGTTGGGTGATGCCATGGTACTCAGGTACGGTGGTGGCTCTGTCCCAAGTGTGGCACTGGTGTCGTAAGGGCCTAGTGGCTCTATTACATACAAATTAAATTTGCCATGCAAATAATTGCATGGAAGTAATGTTAAAGACTCATAGGGCCAGGAGATCTGGCAGTTGGCACTCTGCATCAGGCAGTGTGTGATGCGAAGCAAAACTGTGATGACAGGTAAACGGTGAATTGTTACAAGGCTTGAAATGAAGTTATAAATGATTAAGTTACAAGAAAAAAATTAAGTTAAACATTGACAAAGTGGGAGTAAGGGAGTAATGTAGCACCTACTCTGGTTGTGTGCCAAGATACTCAAAGTGGGGCACTGTGCCATATGGGCACGAGCGCCAGGCGAGCTCAGTGGCTCTCTTAGGCTACCTGGACATTCTATGCAGCACTTTTCTTCCTTGAATTTCTCTTGGGTTGATGGTTTGATGTTGTAGGAGGAATCAGTGGGACTAAGTCCAGGGAAAGCACTGGAGTGCCACCTACTACGGCTGCTGTGACAACCGAAGTAAGGGCGGTGCCAACAATTTCTATCATTTGCAGTTGCAGTTCTGTGATTTCTGCACCCAGCTGAGCTCCTAGAGAATTGTCCACCAGAACCTTATCTTCTGAGGACTGGGAGAGAGAGGAAGAAGCAGTTGGGGGGCACAAGAGGTTCGCAGGTTGCAATGACCAACTCAGGAATGGGTTGCAAGGCTGCGCCAGGGGGTGAGCTTCTGCTGTGATCAGGGGAATCTGGAGGGGACCCTAGTTTACATTGGGTTGGCTCTCTTACCGACACTGGTAGTGGGGCCAAGCCCCGAGAAGAGGGGTGATCTGGACTGGGATCGCATGAAGGGAGATCTATGGCATGCTATGGCACTGGCACTAAGGCAGGGCTAAGCACAGGAATTAAATTTGGAATTGGCTCAAAGTTTGGGATGGACAGAGCGTGGCACTGCTCAGGACATTCAAGTGGCACTTGCAGGGAATTTGAAGCAAGTTTAGGATCTCCTGAAGGGAGATGTGTGGTGTGCTCTGGCACTGGCGCTTGGGCAGAGCCTGGCACAGGAATTAAATTTGGTACGGGATCAACGTTTGAGACGGATGGAGCCTGTTACTGCTCAGGGTGCTCATGTGGCACTGGCAGTGGTTCCAAGGCAGGTCTGTGAGGACTTTAAGTGCCTGACAGAGGCTGTGAGGGGTTAGGACCCCTGGGTTGTCTTGAGTTAGATGGGGACAGGGATTCCTGTCCCAGGAGGAGATCATAGCCTACAGGAAGGTAATTTGCTACTGCAAGAGTGCAGATCTTGGTTCTGTGGGGCCTGGAGACCCTCAGCTGAACTGCTGGGAGTATCAATTTTACATGATTGATACTCTCTATGGTGATGACTTTGTCAATGGTAGCCCTTTAGGGAACCTTGTCTTCCTGTATTGGAGGTTTGCTCGCCAGTGTCTTCAAATGACTTGACCTGGCATGCAGGGTAGCTACCTCAAGGAGGTGCTACAAATATAGGACCCTTGGCTGGAGGAAGGATGATTAGTAATTGCCAGAGCAATGGCGGGTGTAGCTGCTTAGCTAGGGCAATCCTTCCAGAGGATGGAGCGCCCATAGACTTTGCAGGCAATGCAATACATTTTGCTGAATCCCTTTTAGGAGCTGGGGAAGATTTATGATGTTGCTTGGATTGATCAGGAGGAGACGTTGCAGCGGCTCTTCCTTTAGATTTGTATTGGAATTCCAAGTGCCCCTTCCTTTTGCAATAAGTGCATTACAGGTGTAGAAGAGGGCCCATTCTTTGGTTGGGCTGGCACTGCAGTGTGACTAGGAGTTATCCTTCGATTCAGGGAACTGGCGGGAGGATGGTAGGTGTCCCAAACATCAGCCAAGCGACAACACTTGGTGAAAGTCTTGGGACATTTTTCACATAGGTGGGTGGCTAGAGAACTTGGGGCATAATAAAAGAAATCCTCCAGTTGTGTACACTCTAGCAGTTCCTCAAACGTGGTGATGTCGAGGGCTTCTAGCCAATGCTTAACAGCTCAATTCTTATGATCAGCCCAATCTGTCCAAGTTTGACCTGCTTCCTTTGGTTGGTCGCACCGCTGTCTCCAGCATTCAGGAGTGATTTCGTAAGCTTTGATGGCTGCTTTCCTGACCTCTTGGAGGTCACCCTCAGCACTAGTGTCAAAGGAGTGAAAGGCAACCAAGCCCTTTCCACCCAGGTGTTTTTCAAGGAGCAGGGGATCTCCACTTTGGTAGGAGAGAAGTTCCCGAAGACACATTCCATTGTGTCTAACCAAGCTTCTGGCTCGTCTTCATTTCACCATGGGATCACCGAGGTGATACTCGAGAGATGTGAATGAGGTGTGAAAGGTGGTGGAGTAGCTGGCTGTGGTTGGGCCAAGGCCGCTGCATTAGCTTGCCAAGCTTGCTCCAGCTGGACCTCCTTGTCCTTCAGAGCTAGCTCATGCTGCCTCTGTTTATCTTTCCTTGCTTCTCTCTCCTTACTTTCTTCTTCTTTCTGTTTTCTCTCCCTCTCCTCCTTTGCTTCTCTCTCTCTCTCTCTCTCTCTCTCTCTCTCTCTCAAGAGTAGGGCATCTAGCTGTTCCTGTGCCCATTGGGCAAGCTCTCTTCCCGTGAGACCTACCTCCTTCCCCATATCCATGACGGCTTTGTAACCTTCTGCCACGGTGTGTTGAACTGGTCTTGAGATGAAGTGAGCGAGGTGTGGAGTAGGGAGGTTGTTAGCTGTGCAAGCAATTGCATGGCATGGAAATGGCACTCTGCTTTGGCAGAGTGTGATTAGGCAATGGTGTGGGCCAATGGGTGGCACCACTAGTAAATGAAAGAGTACCTATGGTAGGCTACTCAGTAATGGGAGCACCCCTTTTGGTATGGTGGCACTGGCACTAAGTGTAAGGGTGTTCTAGAGAACTAGTATGTGGGTTGGTTCCGCAAGGCAGAGATGGATGGCACTGGGCCTCATATTAAGGGCAGTAATTCGGGCGAGTGCCTACGAATACTGTTGCAGTACTCCCTGTGGAAAGGGTGGCACTGGGAGCATTCCTTGGAGTGAGCGAGTGGCACTCTAGGACCCAAAAGGGTTACCTTTAGTGAAAGTAAGGTGAAGGATATGCTGGTGGTACTCAATGCCAAGGGGCACAGTGGTAGTTGTGTTGTTATACACAGCAGTGGTGGTTGTTGTTTTGACACCTAGGTGCCAGGGGCCCAGAAGGCCAGATATATGGCACTCATGGTGTGGATGGGGCATGGAAACATGGTGCAACTGGCCACAAGTGCAAAATTTGCGAGCACTCAAAGTTGCGGTGAAGCCACTGGGCCAATGATACAATATGTAACCACTGGTGAGTTACACTTAAGGTGCAGATTTGTGATAACACGGCACAAGCTGCAAACGAGGCAGACTTGGAGCGGCACTCAAAGGTGCGTGACAACATGGATGAAGTTAGGCAGAATACGCAAAACTTTCGAGGTGAGCAATAAGTTACATACACACGACAATTGCTCGTTTGCCAAGTGCAGAAGTGAGGTTCTGAAGAACAACTGGGTTTGTTCCGAAGAACTGTTTGTTTGTTCCGAAGAACAATTGATTCGTTGCTTGCACACGGACAAGACCAGCTAAAGTGCAAACCTTCTTAGGATTTGTTCAAGAGAAAGGTTCTGGTTTGTTCCGAAGAACAGTTTGTTGCTTGCACACGGACAAAACCGGCTAAAGTGCAAACTTTCTTAGGGTTGATCAAGAAAACGGTTCTGATTTGTTCTGAAGAACAGTTAGTTGCTTTCACATGGACGAAATTGGCTAAAGAGCAAACTTTCTTAGGGTTTGTTCAAGAGAACGGTTCTGGTTTGTTCCGAAGAACAGTGTGTTGCTTGCACACAGACAAAACCAGCTAAAGTGCAAACTTTCTTAGGTTTTGTTCAAGAGAACTGTTCTCGTTTGTTTTCAAGAACGGTAATTTGTTCCAAAGAACAATGGATAACATGCACAAAGAAGTTCCCAGCTATAGTGCAGAGATTATGGGTTCCGAGAAACGGAGTTAAGGTTATATGGTTCCAAGAGCATAAATAAGACCTCGCGACAATGGTACCCTGGTGTGTATTTCGCAAAGAGCAGTAAGATATGGCAGGTAAGACTCACTGGGTTTGTGTAAATGAGAGACATGTAGAATGAAAGTTCAGCATGGGAGGCTTATGCAAGGTTATTGAGTTTTGTTGCTCTAAGCAAGTATGAAGTGATAGCTTCTATGTATACACAATGCTTACCTGTACAAATGGCTACATATACAATGGTTGTGTTTATTTCACAGCAAATGATAAATGCATTAAATATGACGAATACGTTTCTTAAGGCAATCATGCAACGGGATGTTGATCATGGTAATCAACTATGTGAATGGCTGTTCATTACGCAACGTTGACCTGACGAAAGCTAGAATGCCTTTGTGATGGGTATGACAAGTGATCGTAATAGTGCATGAGTGATTTTACGTTAGGAGATTGTGGGTAATAATTTAAAATTATTCAAACATGCTCATCATAACGCTTTGAAATAACACAAGACTCGTGCGGAATTTTTACAGAACGACAACGGACAATTTTGAAAAATTATTCTCGCCGTTCAGCCGACGATACAACCCAAAAAGCGGTCAGCTGATTTGAGCATGAGAGCAAACACACTCTCGCTTACTGACTTACGAAGAATGAAGGAAACACGACTCTTACTACACATAATGACTCACAACATATGTAAAAGTGAGTTGTTAAAACTGTAAGTGCAAATGCTCAAATGAACAGACTAGGAATTTTGGGATAAAGCGAGTGTATATGAAATGACAAATTAGTTACTGAGTGTGCGGGAAAGAATTTAACGAGACGGCAGTGTTCAATGAGGGTCTTGTTGTGTACTTGACCGGGGTTGCCAGATACTACGTTCCCAGTTAATGGATTGCAAATTGTCCAAGACACCTAATACTTCACTTCCTGGCTAAGTCCTAACAAACTAAGACATGCAAATTAGCCAACATGCTTTAGCAGCAAATTCTTGAGTTTCGAATGGCAACACTCTCTCTCACTGTGAGGAAATGATAACACTGCAATGTTAAGGCTAACGTTTAAAGAAATTCCAGTCACAAATTATAGTAATACTAAATTAACAGAATACTTACGATGTGTAACCTCTGTCCAACTGTGTATGGGCAGGTAAGGGATTTTATGCTAAAAGGGTTTGTTTCTGTCTTGCACTGCAGCTACCAATTGCAAGGGCAGGGATGCTAGTTTTTGAAATCTTGCATAGGCAAGATGCAAGATGCAAGCACTTGCTGGCCATGGTTGCCAATTCTTACACTTGAAGGTGGGGGGAAAGAAAACTTACCACAAGGATGTTGCTAATCTGACTGTATCACCTCCAAGAGTAAAAACAATAAGAAGGAAGAGGGGCTCAAGGCCCTACTTTAGAGGGTTTCTGGAGAAAAACTCTCGGGATAACTAAATTACATGTATTTACAATACAAAATCAGGGATAAGGCAAGCCACAGGGGGTCCTGTTGCAGCACATAAAATGAATAATAGACGTTAAATGGGTGAGACGTTAACTGGGTGCCGGGGATGACACTTCAATGACACTGTTCATAAGGTTGCAATTGGAATTTCTTTGGTGAAATCAATCGTGGCAGAGGGCGACAGATATCCCCTTTTCATAAAACACTACTGAATAAACTTGACACGAGTTTATCATGACAGGTCAGGTTGATGTAATAGCTGGACTTTGAAACAGAACCATTTAGGAGAAGAAAAAGCTAAGTGACTGGACAACCACAATTTCTTACTGCACCTTAATTCTGAAGAAATGGCTCCTATAGTTGTGCCAATGGGACGACAAGGGGAGGGGTTTGGCACTGGGTTTAAGATACCAGGGCTGAGTCATTCAACCACAGAGGGATGTTAGCTCTGAAGGAGTGGGCAGTCAAAAGATGTGACTTGTTTGGCGGTGTTCTGGTCTCTCTATGTCCTGCGATTGGGAGCTATTTATCAGCTCTTAGGATTGCAAGTTTTTCAGAGCCCATTAGGCATCCAGATGCATTCTGGGTTCTTCTAACTTTCTCTTTGGGCGAATGCTGGGCAAATAATGGGTCCGAATTTCTCTTTTGGTGAAGGCTGACGTTAACCTGTGCCTCAAGTCATGCAGGAGGCGCGAACATCTTAATCAGTGCCTTGGGTCATTCAGGTGATCAGGTGTCTTCGAGTTTGGGTCAGTATCTGGGATAAGAGGCTTATCACAGTCACAGAGATCAAGAGAGGATTAAAAGCAACAAGGGAAATCAGAATGAGGTCAAAGTGGAAATTTCCCACAACTGGCCATTAGCGTGACACGGCAAACAAACTTAATTAACAAAAGGTTATTAAGTTTGTTTATTATGAACTTTTACTTTATTCTTGAAGGGCAAGTTGCCTTGGGAGAGTTAACTCTCTTAGCAATGTATATGTATTTATGTATGTATGTATGTATGTATATAGTTTATATAATATACATATATAAAATATATAAATATATATAGATTATATATATATAATATATATATATATATATATATATATATATATATATATATATATATATGTATATATATATATGTATATATATATATATATATATATATGTATATATATACATATATATATATATATAATATATATATATATATATATATATATATATATATATATATATATATATATATATATATATATATATATATATATATATATATATATACAGTATCTTCTTCTTCTTCTTCTTTTAACGTGCTTTTATTCCCATTTTTTATGGGGTAAGCATAAGGACTTTTTGATTTGGCTTTTATATATATATATATATATATATATATATATATATATATATATATATATATATATATATATATATATATATATATATATATATATATATATATATATATAAGTGAATGTTTGTATATTTGTTTGTCCACTATAGAAATCTGAACAGCTTAACAGACCCAGACAAAATTTTGCACAGTGTCTATGTCACTCCAGAAAGGTTTATAACTCACAAAATCAAACCCCTACCCTGTGACAGACATACAAACACAGACAAAACCAATGAAAATCTTGTTTTTACATCACCTTTTCCTTCAGCTTTCTGGGCTAACTCTCATTTTTCTCCTGACTCTCCACCTTTTTTCCAGGTGCTGTCAGACGTATGATTTCATTAAACCCCACTTACTGCAAACCCTATGATCAGTTCAGTACATCCAAAAAATTGTAGATGTGTTTAACTGTATTAGAATTACTTTCATTCAGTCATAAAGCAATGTAATCCTCGCCATGAGTAAGTAACAGACCAAATGCTTCTGTAACAGACATAAACCCCTATTAAAAAATTACTCCTGCCAAAACTTTAACTTTTTTTCAGCGGTCATTTTAAGCCAAACGTATCTTAATTATACTCTGCCAATAAAATACAAATTCTTAAGTATCATGTGGTATTACCATCATCATATCTGAGTGCTTAATCCACAAAAAAACTTTGTAGTTATGGGCATAACTTTGGAGATCAAGAACTAATTCATCGCCACGATGAAGCAAATCCATCACCAATCTGCTCATGCTTATTAGCAGACTAAATGCTTCTGTGACAAAAGTAACCCCCTTATTAAAAAATTACTTGCAACGAAATTGACCACATTTTTTTCAGTGTTCTTCTTAAGCCAAACGTATTTTAATTATACTTTGCCAATAAAATACAAATTCTTAAGTACCTTGAGGTATTACCATCATCATATCTAAGTACTTAATCCACTAAAAAATCACCATATATCAACAATTTCTAAATTAGACCATTCAGACTTCGGCCTACACTTTCCCTCAAAAATCCCAAAGGAAACTGAAACACGTTCGTTAACACTCACAGAAAACCAGAAACAGTTGCAACTCTTTTTACGGTATCTAAAATTACCATCATGATAACAATTTTATATTTATACAGCCAACGGACACTGAATCTTAATAACTTATGGATATTCTGAAATTGTTTATCAAGCTGACAACCTACCATCTGGCTTTTATGCAATAACGATCGAATGCCAGTCTTGAAAACGAAGAGATAATTAGGTGACTGAACGATCCGTGGTTAACTGAAGTTGTGTGCATGCCCAAACCACACTTCGCCCCCAAAGACCTACTGACATGTCTTTCATCAGTTAGTTTTTTTTTTGTTACTACTGTTAAATCATTCTGTTAAATTCTAGTCTGAGTGAAAGGTAGAGGAAGAGGAGGGGGGTAGGGAGGAAGGCTAACGTTAGCACAGGTTTTCGATGACAGAAAGGCAGTTCCTGTGTGATTTTCGCACTTAAATATGACTTGATACGGTCACTGACGTGGCTTTCTTTTGTTCATGGGGGGTATATATATCTGTAAGGTTCCCTTACATAGTCTCTACAGCAATTCATCCATTATTCATTTCCATGAGTGAATTTCTTCACACACTAGCCTTTTGGTATATGTAAATTTCTGTTCATTGCAGAAGTCTGTGTGACACTCGCCTTTTCTCAGAGCAGAGAGTCTCTTTAATGCATTCAAGACAGAACTATTAATCACGGAAAAGAAAAGCATTTTCAATGACAGTACACATTCTTTACATGACAAAACAATTCAGAGGAGAAGCAGGAAAATTTTTCTGAATTCTTCAGAGTTTTCCAGGGAAGTGCCAGGTTGGTCAGCTACTGTATATAAAGAGGTTTGTTTCCCTTTAAATTGTTTACACTACTAACAAAAATCACCAATACTATTTTAATAAAAATTACATATCAAACAAGTATTCTGAACAGGTTAACCTAACATTGCAGACTACATAGGATTATATAAGAAAAAAACTTACTTCCATAGCAGCCATATTGTACAAATCAAGCTGGTCATTTGTAATTGCTGCTCTTTCAGGTTTCAGTCTCTCAGGAACAACAGGATCCTGCAGCATCCATAGTATTCGTGTCTTATTGCCAATCTGATGTAAGGCCTGAAATAAAAGATCATAATAGTTCATGCTGAGAAAGGCACATCAAAATTAAAGGTAAACCAAACTATGATCATGATGGACACTGAAAGCTTTCAGTGAATATCATAAAATATAAATAACATAAATTTGCATGGAACTGTTCTACAGTTGTAAATGATCTCTGTATGCATGAAAAATTTTTGACTGTTCTACAGTTGTAACAAATCTCTGTATGGATGGAAAAACTTTAACTATGAATTTTTCATGAAACGTTAATTTTTTCAGCATATGCTGGTTATTTTTGTAGCTAAAATTTGTGGTCTTCACAAATCACAAACATTCTACTCTTATGTGAAAAGATCAGGTGTTGGTTGGTGGGTGACAACACAGTGCACAGAACCCCATGAGCCCAAGGTTCCAGGAAGATGAGATACTCTCACCTTGTGTACTCATAGAGTCTGATGAATGAAAAACAAGCATTTGCTTTAAGCAAAAACTTGTAAGTAAACGCAAGAGCCCAAGTAGCAAAATGTAGCAAAAGCTTAGGCAAAAAGTAATTGCTTCAAATCTTATGAATATAGATGATCACCATTTGCTACCCTTTACTTAATGGAATCCGAGCTTTAGTTTAGAAACCCAGCCACGTGCGAATCTTTAGATATTCCCGATGGGCTCAGCTCACCAGTATATAAACGGAGAAGCTCAATTGAGTTTTCTGGTTGGTTTGGCATTGATTACCATTCTTTTCAGGCAGAACGAGTTTCACTCGAATGCAATATGGAACTAGAGAATTATATATAAGTCATGGGATAAATGGTTCTCGGACATTCTTATCTCTGAATCAAACCATGTTTTTAAAAAAAATCCCAGGAGGCTCATTTATTCTGGTTTTTGTTTCTTCTTTATGCATACTGCTAGAGGATGTATCTATTATAAGTAATTTTAAGACAGCACATGAAAAGACTAATTATATAATAATAAAACCTTCTATATCACTTTACAAATATAAAGGAAATGGGAAATGGTAGGGGAATTGGTAGTACTTGTAGCAGTAGTCAAGGATTGTTGCAGCTGCTGTTGTAGTTGAAGCATTAGTGGTAGTTGTCTTATCTGTTGTTTAAAGCAAATCATCTATCAAACACACAAATCCATAATTGCACACATACACAATTAATATATATATGTGTTTGATTTTAAATCACAAAAATGTAAAATCATGATGATTATACAAACATGGTTACAGCCACGAAGGAAAAATGAAGAAATGAGATACTGAGTATTTTCATCAGAAAAGTGAAGAAATGAGATACTGAGTATTTTCATCAGAAAAGTGAAGAAATGAGATACTGAGTATTTTCATCAGAAAAGTGAAGAAATGAGATACTGAGTATTTTCATCAGAAAAGTGAAGAAATGAGATACTGAGTATTTTCATCAGAAAAGTGAAGAAATGAGATACTGAGTATTTTCATCAGAAAAGTGAAGAAATGAGATACTGAGTATTTTCATCAGAAAAGTGAAGAAATGAGATACTGATATTTTCATCAGAAAAGTGAAGAAATGATATACTGAGTATTTTCATCAGAAAAGTGAAGAAATGAGATACTGAGTATTTTCATCAGAAAAGTGAAGAAATGAGATACTGAGTATTTTCATCAGAAGGAAATGAGAACTGAGTGAAAAAGTGAGAAATGAGATACTGAGTATTTTCATCAGAAAAGTGAAGAAATGAGATACTGAGTATTTTCATCAGAAAAGTGAAGAAATGAGATACTGAGTATTTTCATCAGAAAAGTGAAGAAATGAGATACTGAGTATTTTCATCAGAAAAGAAATGAAGAAATTTTCGTCAGAAAAGGAAGACATGAGATACTGAGTATTTTCATCAGAAAAGTGAAGAAATGAGATACTGAGTATTTTCATCAGAAAAGTGAAGAAATGAGATACTGAGTATTTTTGTCAGAAAAGTGAAGAAATGAGATACTGAGTATTTTCATCAGAAAAGTGAAGAAATGAGATACTGAGCATTTTCATCAGAAAAGTGAAGAAATGAGATACTGAAAAGTGAAGAAATGATTTTTTTCATCAGAAAAGTGAAGAAATGAGATACTGAGTATTTTCGTCAGAAAAATGAAGAAATGAGATACTGATGAAAAGAAGAAATGACTGAGTATTTTCATCAGAGAAGTGAAGAAATGAGATACTGAGTATTTTCATCAGAAAAGTGAAGAAATGAGATACTGAGTATTTTTGTCAGAAAAAAGAAATGAAGAAATGAGATACTGAGTATTTTCATCAGAAAAGTGAAGAAATGAGATACTGAGTATTTTCATCAGAAAAGTGAAGAAATGAGATACTGAGTATTTTCGTCAGAAAAATGAAGAAATGAGATACTGAGTATTTTCATCAGAAAAGTGAAGAAATGAGATACTGAGTATTTTCATCAGAAAAGTGAAGAAATGAGATACTGAGTATTTTCATTAGAAAAGTGAAGAAATGAGATACTGAGTATTTTCATCAGAAAAGTGAAGAAATGAGATACTGAGTATTTTCATCAGACCATGAAAAGTATTTTCATCAAAAAGAAATGAGATACTGAGTATTTTCATCAGAAAAGTGAAGAAATGAAATGAGATACAGAAAAGTGAGATATTTTTTCATCAGAAAAGTGAAGAAATGAGATACTGAGTATTTTCGTCAGAAAAGTGAAGAAATGAGATACTGAGTATTTTCATCAGAAAAGTGAAGAAATGAGATACTGAGTATTTTCGTCAGAAAAGTGAAGAAATGAGATACTGAGTATTTTCATCAGAAAAGTGAAGAAATGAGATACTGAGTATTTTCATCAGAAAAGTGAAGAAATGAGATACTGAGTATTTTCATCAGAAAAGTGAAGAAATGAGATACTGAGTATTTTCATCAGAAAAGTGAAGAAATGAGATACTGAGTATTTTCATCAGAAAAGTGAAGAAATGAGATACTGAGTATTTTCATCAGAAAAGTGAAGAAATGAGATACTGAGTATTTTCATCAGAAAAGTGAAGAAATGAGATACTGAGTATTTTCATCAGAAAAGTGAAGAAATGATACTGAGTATTTTCATCAGAAGAGGGAAGAAATGAGATACTGAGTATTTTCATCAGAAAAGTGAAGAAATGAGATACTGAGTATTTTCATCAGAAAAGTGAAGAAATGAGATACTGAGTATTTTCATCAGAAAAGTGAAGAAATGAGATACTGAGTATTTTCGTCAGAAAAGTGAAGAAATGAGATACGAAATGTGATACTGAGTATTTTCATAAGAAAAGTGAAGAAATGAGATACTGAGTATTTTCATCAGAAAAGTGAAGAAATGAGATACTGAGTATTTTCATCAGAAAAGTGAAGAAATGAGATACTGAGTATTTTCATCAGAAAAGTGAAGAAATGAGATACTGAGTATTTTCATCAGAAAAGTGAAGAAATGAGATACTGAGCATTTTCATCAGAAAAGTGAAGAAAAGTGAAGAAATGAGATACTGAGTATTTTCATCAGAAAAGTGAAGAAATGAGATACTGAGTATTTTCATCAGAAAAGTGAAGAAATGAGATACTGAGTATTTTCATCAGAAAAGTGAAGAAGATACTGAGATTTTCATCAGAAAAGTGAAGAAATGAGATACTGAGTATTTTCATCAGAAAAGTGAAGAAATGAGTATTTTCATCAGAAAAGTGAAGAAATGAGATACTGAGTATTTTCATCAGAAAAGTGAAGAAATGAGATACTGAGTATTTTCATCAGAAAAGTGAAGAAATGAGATACTGAGTATTTTCATCAGAAAAGTGAAGAAATGAGATACTGAGTATTTTCATCAGAAAAGTGAAGAAATGAAATGAGATTTTCACAGAAAAGTGAAGAAATGAGATATTTTCATCAGAAAAGTGAAGAAATGAGATACTGAGTATTTTCATCAGAAAAGTGAAGAAATGAGATACTGAGTATTTTCATCAGAAAAGTGAAGAAATGAGATACTGAGTATTTTCATCAGAAAAGTGAAGAAATGAGATACTGCGTATTTTTGTCAATGGTCACAGCAACTAAAGGTATACAGAGACTGGATTAACATCGAAATCTACCTACTGGTAATCCTCTTTAATCTGTCTTTCAGATCCTTCTGGAACATGTTTTATTACAGGGTCAAACAAAAATAATCCTGGGCTTATATTTAGGTTATTCTCCCAGGTCAACTGAATCATAACAGATTCCAGCAAGTTCCTGGAAATAGTTTCACTACTTTGTAATATACATTGTTTTGCATCCAATTCATTCTGTGGGACTTTTCACTTAGATGCAAAAATAAGAGCATTAATAGTCTGACCCGTTCTTACCGAATATTTGTGTTGTTTTAACCTGGTATTCAATTTTTTACTGGGCTGACCTAAGTAAAATATATCACAATCCGTACAAGGAACTAGTACACAATATTATTATCTTTTTGGGGGCTATTTTTTATAAGCATATTTTTCATATTATTATATGTGAATGATGCAATTGTATTAAATAATTTTAAAAATGGTTGTACAGCTTCAAATCCCATAAAATGTGACAAACAAAGGGTGCTTGAGGGCACTTCTTTTCTTTCTGATTTTTCATAGGTCTTTATAGCTTTATTATAACAAACATCCATGATGTGGATTGGACAGCATACATCTCTTCCTATTTTTCTAATGTTTTTGAATTCTTGATCCAAAAACTCAGGGCTAACAATTTGCAAGGCTCGAAGAAACAGTGACGAAAAAATAGAAATGTTGATATTTATATGATGCCCTGAATAATAGTGTGCATATGACAAATTATTTGACATATGTACACTATATATGAACTTTGTTTATAATGTGTGTGTGTGTGTGTGTATATATATATATATATATATATATATATATATATATATATATATATATATATATATATATATATATATATATATATATATATATATATATACATATATATATATATATATATATATATATATATATATATATATATATATATATATATATATACATATATATATATATATATATATATATATATATATATATATATATATATATATATATATATATATATATATATATATATATATATATATATATATATATATATATATATATATATATATATATATATATATATATTATATAGAGTTTCTTTATATATATATATTATATATATCAAATATATTCATCATATTTCCTGGCTTATATGTTCCGGGTTACGACGTATATATCCGATATATGGCCCCAAAATGGCAGAATAATCATAATTTGAAGGGTTTTTTACAGTTTACATCGTTTTCAATGCAAGAGCATTAAAAGTAAGGTTTTCTTATGATTTTTGACGATTTTCGACGATGTTCCGCTTACGACGTTTCCAGAACGACGCTCAGCGCAAGAACGGAACCCCCGTCAGAAACCGGGACCGCTGAATATATATATATATATAGTTTATATATATATATATATATGTCTCTATAAATGCTAATAAATGCTTATTTACTTCAACTAAAGTTTTCCAGAACCCTCAAGAACACTAAATTTGGCATGGTCTCTAAAAATGCTAATAAATGCTTATTTCTAAAGTTTAAACACTAAATTTGGCCCTAATCATGCTCCCAAATTATTAAGTTAACTTTGAAATGGAATTAAAGTTACTGTAATTTCATTTAAAAGTTAACTTAATACATTGCCCTTAAAAAAGAGAAATAAATGGTTTACATAAAAATTGAGATTTGGAAGAGAATTTCTCTCTCTCTCCCCTTCCAACCGATCTATTTTTAGAATCATCTCAACCTCTTTTTAGCAACTTTTTTATTCTGCGTCTCTTTCTCTTTGTTCTGAAATGCTTTTTCATGAACAAACAATGTTTTATATTTTGACTAATGCAACTCTTGGTTATTATGTCTCTATGATTTAGAACGTATTTGCAAACTAGTGCATTTAAACTTCGTAGACAAGACAGGTCAAATTAGATCAATTTAAATTATCTACTGTACAGGTAAAGATGTACAGAGAATTAATAAGTTGTAAAAATGTGTGAGTGCTAACTATGAGAGAGAGAGAGAGAGAGAGAGAGAGAGAGAGAGAGAGAGAGAGAGAGAGAGAGAGAGAGAGAGAGAGAGAGAGAATCAACACGAACGGTAAAGAATCGCCTGGTTCAAGGGTTGTCCTTACTTAAGAGAGTGAAATTATTTATCAGTTATTACAGAGACTGAGAGAATAACACAAGAGAGAGAGAGAGAGAGAGAGAGAGAGAGAGAGAGAGAGAGAGATTGTCCTTACTTGAAATGTCAAGTTATATTATTTATGAATTACAGTATTACGGAGAGAGAGAGAGAGAGAGAGAGAGAGAGAGAGAGAGAGAGAGAGAGAGAGAGAGAGAGAGAGAGAGTTAGCTTAATACATTACCCTTAAAAAAGAAATAAATGGTTGACTTAAGTTGTCCTTATTCCACCAATCTAAGAGTCTTCAACCCCGTTTTACAAACTTTTTTATTCTGAAATGCTCTAATTTACAGTTTGTAAACGGTTTCAATGAATTATTACGGAGGTTGGAACTTCGAGAGAGAGAGAGAGAGAGAGAGAGAGAGAGAGAGAGAGAGAGAGAGAGAGAGAGAGAGAGAGAGAGAGAGAGAGAGAGAGAAATTTGACCACTGATTAGCAACACTATCATTCTTGTCATGTTAAATGACATGTCTGACAGCTTTTGCCTTCCACCTTCTTACAAAAGATGAGGGACGAATTTGTTTGTTCAAGATAATACAAATTTTGTATTACAGTTTTATTATTATTATTATTATTATTATTATTATTATTATTATTTAATTTTATTAATCTTATTATTTGAAAATTAGTACATATCATTACTTAAAAAGGGATTTTGACAAAGGAAAAATCTATTTCTGGGGGAAGACCTGTGTCACCCAGTGAAATGGTTCCATTTAGCACATTTCTAGGTATAAGAATTGCTACATATACCAGAGAAAAAGCTATCTAGAATGCCGGGGTTACCACCCCCGGAGCGATCATCTAATCAATGTCGATATACACCAGGGGTGAGCTTACACCACCATCACAGGCCTTCGCCCAACAGATCTCTCTATTCTCAAAGTCCCAAATTGGATGTGCCGTTATAACGCCCGCTCACCCACTAAGCGTCATCACGATACCGCAACGTCATCCCAAAATCAGCACCCACCAAGCTTGGTATATCACCCGGGTGGGAAAGAAGTGCAGGGATGGGTCACTGGGTGACACAGGTCTTCCCCCAGAAATAGATTTTTCCTTTGTCAAAATCCCTTTTCTGGGCTTGACCTGTGTCACCCAGTGAAATAGTAACAGAGAATCAGCCATACAAGAGCTTGGTGGTACGCCTCAAAGAATACTTAATAGAGCTAAACAAAACTTAGAGAAAACTTCACTGTTTTAATACAGCCAAATTATAAGATCAACCCAATTTCAAAACTAAGAGGCACACAGTTAAAATTAACCAAACCAAGACACTTAAGGCCAACAAAATATGACTAACTACAAGGTAACTGCGGTACATGAATGGGTCAGGCTGTGAAGCAGAGCTGACCTAAGGCTAGATGCAGGGCGAGCAGGCGAGGCAGGAAGGCTAGAGACTATACCACAGGTAAACGAGGATAACAACTCAAAAGGACAAGGCACAGTCCTAAATTAATCATGAGCTGAACCAGGAGGAACAATACTTCCTGTAGTAACTGTGGAATATTTAAGAGCCTCTAGAGACTTAAGACAGTGGCGTTTAAATACTGTTAGTGATTTCCAGCCTGTGTATTTCAAAATTCATATTATGGAAACAGTCAGTTGAGGTGGCCACCGCACGAACATCATGAACCCGAGGTACTGATTCCGGGTTTGCTTGTTTAATGAAATAAAGAATTTGTTGTCTGATGGCCTTTAGGGAAATATTACCTCCACTTTCCCTAACAAAAGGGGGCCTTGAAGTTCTTTTAAATGTCCTATTTAAATAGGTTCTTAAAGCATTGACTAGACATAAAGACAGATCCTGTGAAAGAGGAATAATCTTCCAAGGAGACCATCTATTCTGTGGATCTTCGTCCTTTGCTAGAAAACTGGGGTCCGGAAATAACAGAACTTCACCTGACGGGAGGAAATCAACATGATTGGGCTCTCTAGAAAGAGCAGACAGTTCAGAAATTCTAGCTCCTGAGGACAGACTTCCTAAGAATAATGATTTTCTTAACAGACTCAGGTATGAACATAAACCGTTATCAGTGCCTGATACCAATTTAAGTACGTCATTTAAGTACCAGGAGACCGTGTGTGGACGGGTTTAGGAATTGACTAAAAACAGGAGTCTGTAGGATTAATATTAAAACCATGAAAAACATTTTTCTTAAGGCAGATTTTGTTGTAGTAACAGTACTAGTGGCCAATCCTTACCCGAACAGTGATCTGAAGAAAGAGATCACTAGATTCGTGGTCATTTCATGAGCTGTCTGAGGGTAGATTCTCTCTAACCTGATTCTATGAATAATGTATTAAGAGGGTCAATGTTAGCACCCTTTTGTGCTGCAAATTTCATGAAGCCCATAAGGATAGGGCATCCAGAATTCTTGAGGAAGCTGACACAGTCCGAGTTGTACTACTTGTGTCAACTGTGGGTTGGGGATATGTTTGTGCGTGAGCTTCAAATCTAGTAGTAAAGGAAACCAACTGCCCACTGGCCAGTTGGGTGCCACTAGTGCTACTTGACCTTTGAATGATCCCAGTTCGTATAAAACTTTCATTAACAAATTTATTGGTGGAAACAGATAGATCCTTTGCCACCTGTTCCAGTCGATTGATATTGCACCTGTGAGATAAGCTAAAGGACCCAGATTGAGAGCCACATAACACGGAAGTTTGTGGTTGCTCTCTGTGGTAAACAGGTTTACCTGGAGACCCAGTACCTGAAGGCAAATCCACCCGAACGACTCCTTGTCCAAGGACCACTCCGACTCCAGCGGGGTTGTCCTGGACAGTAAATCTGCAATGACAATCCGAACATCTGCCAGGTGGGTGGCTGACAGGTGCCAACAATGTTTCCTTGCTAGGGAGAAAAATTGCAAACAACACTTGATTGATACGGCACGGCTTGGAGCCTTCCCTGTTCAGGCAATGTACTACTACTGTAATGTCCAGGACCAGCCTGATGTTAACCTGTCTGGCTGGCCAAAGTATCTATAATGTTAGAAACACTGCCACTGCCCCTAAGATGTTGATATGGAACTGGTGGAACACTGTCAACCACGTTCCTTGAACTTCCTTGTGTTGGGAATACCCTCCCCAACCGCTCAGGGAGGCGTCCCTATGGATCACGAGTGAAGGAGGGGGAAACTGGAGAGGTACTGAACCCGACAAACTCTTGACTGACGACCAAGGCCGAAGCCTTTTCCTCAATACCTGTGGGATAAGAGACCGCTTCTCTCTGTTCCTCCTGTTGGTTCGTTTCCGCCATACTCTGTTTATATCCTTCAGTTTGGCTTTCAGCAGCAAGTCTGTTACTGAAGCGAACTGAAGAGAGCCCAGAATTCTCTCCTGGGTACGACGAGAGGCATTTTTGTTTTGAGGAACTGTCGGGTACCTTTGGCTGTTTCTTTCCTTTTTGCTGGTGGCAGTGACAGTTTGTGTGTGCTTAGGTCCCAGTGGATTCCTAACCACTGAAATCGAGCTGCTGGAACTAGGCGTGATTCCTAACTGTTTATTTGGGAACCCAGGTACTCCAAATAAGTAAGTATACCTTAGTTTTACCAGACCACTGAGCTGATTAACAGCTCTCCTAGGGCTGGCCCGAAGGATTAGACTTATTTTACGTGGCTAAGAACCAATTGGTTACTTAGCAACGGGACCTACAGCTTATTGTGGAATCCGAACCACAGTATAGCGAGAAATGAATTTCTATCACCAGAAATAAATTCCTCTAACTTTCATCAGCCGGCCGCGGCACTCCGCCCATCGAATGACAGTCTGAAGCTCAACCGACTCAGCCAAAGAAGGGCTCCCAGGTACTCCAAAAAGGTGATTACTATATAAGTTGCTCTTTGACATTCTTTGGCATTGGATGACCAAATTATCCAGTCATCCAGATACGCGGCCAGCATGATCCCTCGGGTCCGCAGCTCTTTGACTACTGTCTCTACCAGTTTGGTAAATGTTTCGGGCGCTATGTTGAGCCCGAATGGCATGACTCTGAATGAGTATGATTGTTTTCGTAGTCTAAACTCCAAGAAAGGTGAGAAGTTTCTCGCAACCGGGACGTGATAATATGCGTCTGTAAGATCTATAGAGGTGGTGACGGCCCCATGAGGAAGTAGGGTCCGTACCAGCGAGACTGTAAGCATGCGGAACTTGTCGCATTGAATAAACGAATTGAGACGGGACAGGTCCAGAATCACTCACTGTTTGTCTGAGTCCTTCTCCGGAATACTGAACAGACAGCCTTGAAATTTCAAGTGTCTGGCTTTCTTTATTGCATTCTTTTGCAGAAGTTCTACTGCACAGTCCTGTAAGACTCGGGATGGGTGTTGATAGAATCAGACTGGAGGAGGAGGCCCTTTGCTCCAGCTCCGTCCCAGACCTTTTGAGAATATGCTGTGGGACCACGGGCTGAAGGTCCAATGGTCCCTAAAGAGATATAATCTCCCGCCTACCTGGGGTGCCTCATTGATTGGGGGAGGTCCTGCTTCCTCTGATTCCACGGACTCCCCTTCCAAGTGAGAGGGACCTGGATGCTGCGCTACCTCTGTAGGCGGCTCCAGCCCTGCTTCCCCCCGTATGTCTAATATATCCTCGAAACGTTCCACGGCTCCCAAACGAGGCGTTGAAAGCTGGGGACGTCACGAACTGCTGCTGAGGTTGCGCCTTAGATGAAGAAGGCTAGCCGACCTGTGAGACCGGTACCCCTTGAAGCACTGTTGGAGATTGAGGTCTCTTAAAGCCCTGGAATCCCCTGAACCTTTTCCTTCCTTTAGGTTGAGGTCCAGAGGTCTCAGAGAATTTCCTCTTGAAAGGAAGGCCCCAACTAGAGCGGAGCCTTTGGTTCGCTCTAGTGGCCTCCGCCACAACATTATTGACCTCACCCTTTACAAAAGGGTTAGGTCCCCAGGTAGAACTTCTCACTAGCTTATTGGGCTCATGCATGTTGGTGGCCTCTGCAAAGATGTGTTTCCCGCAGTTCTATCTGGCTATCACAAGTCATAAAGACCCAATTGGAAGGAAGCCAATAGGGACTTCTTGAAGACTGAAACAGAGGCACGTCATTATAAGCTAATGCCGTTACCTTTGAGATAGTGACTGCGTGCAGGGAGCGACTCAACCTGCACCTGGCCTCAAATTCAGCTTTGAGCAGAGCTTCCGGAATTCTAGGAAGATGCTCGCTGAATAAGGTGGAGGCACACTCGGTGATGAGTTTCCCCACCATAGAGGTTGCCGGAGCTCCCAACCAACACTCTGGGTCCCCGGGGAAGGGAAGAGAAGTAGAATCCGTTCCTCGGAGTTGAGGCCTAGGCTTGCCATCTAGCCCCGTCTGAAGGGTCAATTTCGTAACCTTAGTAGTGCAAGGGGTAGGAATGGCGTCACCAAGGGAGAACCACGTAAAACTTTCCTTGAAGGGGGAAAGCTTCGTGTTCCCGCACTCCCAACTTGTGAGAGTGCGCAACAGGATGGATTGAGCTTGGTCCCTCGGGAAGATAACTGTCCCTTTAGGGACCTTATCAGACCAAACCCAGGCTTCTTCCGTTAAACTGGCAAAACCTGGATGGGGGGTGGGGGGGGGGAGATTAGGTCGGCTGGAAAGAACTCCAGTTCCTCCAGACGACGAGTGCCTAAACCTTTGATAGTCAATGTGCCGTTATGCAGGAGGGCATATAAGGCCAGTCGCCACAGGTTTCCCTTAACAAAGGGGGGCAGTTTGGAGGCGTCCGGGACAACATGGGATTGATGTGCTGCTCCGGATTGGATAAATCCGGAAAGCAAACTTTCCTGAACCTGCATCTTTTGTGCCAATGGCTGTATTGACTCTCCGTAAAGCTGTAAGCTTGTGACCAGATCCTTTAGCCTAGCTTCTACCTTTGAGTAGATTTTCTGCATTAGCAGATCGACAAAGGCTTCAGAATCAAACCCAAGCTGTGGAGACTTAGATTTTGAATCTCTGGACCTCGACCCCTTATAAGGGGGAGCAGCCTTACTTGTGGACGCCATTGGTTTGGGGGCCGGTGACGACTTAGAGGGAGCTGGCGGATTAGATCTTTGAGGTTTAGAGGACTTTGTTAAGTCCTTCTTTTTCTGAGAATTCACCTTGGGCATAACAGATCGAGATCTGTCCCCAAGGTTAGCTGGTTTGGAAATCCCTGGAAGGAAGCTGATCATGACAGAGAACCAGTGATTTTTCATCACCTTGGGAGAGGCGTGAAGTCGCGACAACTGAGCGGCATGCCACGACACTGGCGACCATACCAGTGGACCAGCTGGAAGAAGAAGAAGGTGAAATACAATAAAGAATTAACCAAACTAACCTCGCCTGCCTCACTTACTACCCAACCTTCTACCTGATGTGTTTCTACACTCATGGGCTCCAGGTGGATGTTAATAACCGCCACATCCACTGCCACCTCCCCGCACAGGGAGACATCTCGGGAGGGTTGCGTGTCCAATCTGATCTTTTCAATGATTGGGGCGACCGACCCCCCTGGTAATGCGGCGGAGATCCGAGCACCAGGGTAGAGGAGATTAAAGATCTCTTCAGAAAGCACGTAGGTGTTGCCGGACGCAACATTCCTCCTAAATCCGCCGGCCCAGGTCTTCAGGGTCGACAGCGCAGAGGTACGGATTAACAGGTTAGACTGGAAAGGAAGGTAGATTTACGCAATATACCCCTCATTATGCACGTTTCTAAATGAGGCATCAATACCGAAAGAGGCTAAAGGTTAGCAGGCTCTCATCACTTACAGACTCAGCGGACACCAGTTCGCAGAAAGCGTAACAGAATTCACAGTTGTCTGGGTGCCAAACGGTCACATCCCCAACCTGCAATGCACAGCTGGAGTGCGAGCGGCACACTTCGTGTCCGCTGCGGTTGCGGGAACGGCCGACACCGTGGTTCCTGACAACGTACCATCTGTAAGTGGATTGATGGTATATGAGTATTATTAAAACAAGAGCCGCCGAAATAGGTCCGCGACAAGTAAGAATACTTTAACTTAGCTTAGAAAATGATACAAGCGAAACAAGGCAAAACCCCTCCGGGACTGATCCCGGCAGCAAAAACTAAACTATTGTTTAAACTGACGAATGTTCTAACCTGTTATATAAACAGGTACTCTATGACAATCCGCCGTAAATAGTCACTGAAAACTCATTGTGTTTAATTTATGGGGACGGTGTCAACGCATGGCGGAGCAGGGGATGTATGGCCTTTATCACCAGCCAGGGCGGAAACCAGATATTGGAAACCGCCAACAACCGTGACCCGCACCACCGGAGTGGATAATGAATAAGAACAACGAAAAATCAGACTAGACCGGCGGGGAAGTAAATACTAACATACCATAACTGTTATCATGCAATCACGGAACAATGTTCGACGCTCCAGCTACTAAGCAGTAAAACCATTAGAAGCGAGCTAACGAAACACCGCCCATATGGGAAAGGTAGAAAGTGACAGAAACCCAGTGAATTGCGACCGGTCGGGTGGGTAGTACCCTCCAGATGCCGACTATAACCACATAACGGGGGTGCCGAACGCAAGCGAACGGCTTCCACTTACACGGACAACACTCAGGTGACGTCACATATTTCTAACCAATAAGGTAAAAGGACGGTAACTAGGCTACATACACGAGAATATGGAGTTAATGATCGTAGCCTACTCTCCAAAAACCAAGCTTCTTGGACCAGTCAGGAAGGCCAGGGTTAATGCCATTGGTGTGGGGAGAGAAGGACCTACGTCCTAGCTCAGCCACTGGAGTGGGGAGTTGCCACTGGTGTGGGGAGAGAAGGACCTACGTCCTAGCTCAGCCACCCTTCACAAAACTGGAACAACTTGGACAGTAGGTAAATTAAAAAGTGAGGATCCCTCACGCTAAAGGAACTCGCATACTAGACTAACCTCACTTCCCAAACCTAAAGGACTGGTCGGGAGAGTTAGGTAGCCTGAACATTGTGTAAGAGCACCGTCATGCCTAGCCTAGGTAGGATAGGCTAGCTAAGAACCTTAATTAGAAATAAAACTACCAAGTATATAAACAAACAAAATATCATAGGAAACATTCGTGAAATGGGGTAGCCTAGGATTAAACATATTTAATACCAATATGAATACAAAATTGATTCGACGACAGGGAGGGCCGAAGGAAATGCATTATCTTCGGTAACATTTGGGTAAACATAAGGTACCCAAAATGGCGTCCCTGATGTCGTATCGAATGCAAAACTTAAACTAGGAATAAATATGTCATCCTTGCTTGTACATAACAGCTAACATCATGAATAAATAATTTACACCATCGAGAAGGAACCAGTTCGCTGGAAGAGAAGGGAGACCGATAAAAGGACCCAAATTCTATTGTCAGAAAATGGGGTACCTAAAGCCTTCATGATAGCGAAGAGGCAAATGACGATACTTCATTCCCAACCAGCGAAACGGTAAATTCTCCAAATAAGCTCCAAACTAGATGGAGTAAATATATAAAAACTAGGAGAATTCAATCATTTATCAAAAGAGGGAGATTCAAGGTTGAAAACGAGCAGAGGCAAACATACAGCACACGCCTGGACATAACGCAGCACTGTTGAATTTAAGTAAACAACAATTACGTAAACCTAAAATACGATGCCTCTGCGATAATAATCCAACCAGAATTAGTACTCAACTCAGATGGTGAGAAAATCTCGGTGGAAGACATGATGAGCTGCTAAAATAGAGAACACAAACACCACAAAATTTTTACGTGTTCTCGAAGCATTGCTAAATTTGGAATGACATTGCAGTATCGTGATGACGCTTAGTGGGTGAGTAGGCGTTATAACGGCACATCCAATTTGGGACTTTGAGAATAGAGAGATCTGTTGGGCGAAGGCCTGTGATGGTGGTGTAAGCTCACCCCTGGTGTATATCGACATCGATTAGATGATCGCTCCGGGGGTGGTAACCCCGCATTCTAGATAGCTTTTTCTCTGGTATATGTAGCAATTCTTATACCTAGAAATGTGCTAAATGGAACCATTTCACTGGGTGACTCAGGTCGAGCCCAGAAAAGTTTATTTATCATACAAATAAACATACCTGTTAACATGTACAATAAAAATTCATCTCACTAAAAGAGAGAGAGAGAGAGAGAGAGAGAGAGAGAGAGAGAGAGATTACTTTTAGAGATTTAATGTTATTTAATTTACAGATAAAGAAACTTATAAATTACATAAAAAATTAAACATATACTTTGCTTAAATGTTAAAAACTAATATTTAATGTTATTTAATTTACACATAAAAGCTTGAAAACTTATAATATTATATAAAAAATTAAACAAATACTTTTGCTGGGTTTCTCAGTGTACAGAAATTTCCATTACGTATGTATATTATAAGAAAAACTCCGGAAATTTCAAAAATAGTCGTATGACCATTATTTAGGTTCCAATAAAAATTATTAATATCTGTGAACTGTTGGTTCATTGCATTATGACATATAATTCACAAAATGAAATTAAACAAAAAGATGCTTACTGCATATGTGTTTATAAATATATATAAATTAAAATTAAAAAGTATATATATATTTCATCATGTTACATGAAAAAGAACGATAGACCGATATGGATATATATATATATAAGGCACGTATATATATCTTATCACTATGTTTCATCTTAAATCACTAAAAATAATTAAAATATTTCATATATATATATATATATAGTCTCGTCCCATATGTATACACAGTACATATATATATATATATATATATATATATATATATATATATAAATATATTACTGTATATAAACTATTATGTACAGAATTATAATTTCATTGATATATATTCTTTTAGCAACTAAAAATATTTTCCTATATATATATATACATTCTCAGATAAACATTACAAATATATTTTTTTATGCATATTACATATATAAAATAGTAATACAGTGTTTATATAGGAAGTGTTTATAACATATAAAGGCTATATAAATATATACCATATATATATATAGGGAGGGGCCAATATATATATATATATATACTGTATATATATATATATGAGGCGCCTAATGGCAGAGTGTCGTAAGCGACACCGTCGCCGATTTGGAGTTAAGCACACTAACATCCTCTCTAACCCTCTAGTTGTTGGGAGAAGAAATTTCAGTTCAAATTTCCTGCAACAACAAGGTCGAAATTCTTGTTTTGTAACATTACTTCTTTTCCTTAGTGACGCTGCACATGGCTGCACTGGCTGGTCTGGGTGGCAGACAGTTGCAAGCGCCCGTGGTGCATAAACCAATCATGAGTCCAGACGCCCTACCACACCTCCCGCACGGCCAATGAGAAAGGCTAGTCATCAGCGGAGCCGCTGGCTATCACTGCAATAAAAAACATTCTTGTACCTTCCTTCCCCATGATCGCCTCTGGATTTAATGTGCTTCTTTTTGTTCTTTATTCATTAATAATATTGGTTCCTCTTCATCATGTCCGACACGAACGTAGATGACAATGTTCCAGGATCTTCCAGGGGCAGAAAGAGAGTGCGGGACTTTGCTAATTGGAAGCAAAATGCAGCCAAAAGCTTACGTAAAAAAGGTGAGGCGTATGTAAGCAGAAAAGATCCGGTTCCATTCATCCCCCAGATTTTCATGACATACTTCAACCAGCTTTTTTGTGATCAAGATACCCTCACTGCTACTCCAGACACCCTTCAAGATACTCCTCATGAGAATGACATGGATAATGATTTACTGGACTATGACGTCTGATTCTCGCCTGAAGTAATTGGCGCTTACGTTTTTTCTAATCAAAATGCATTTTAGCCATTATTGACAGCAATTATTATTGTTTTGCAGGTGAGACGACTGTATCAGCCTCGGAGTATTCTGATTAAAATATCTTATTATCTTTCTGCTGCTTTTTTATTGTGTAAAGCATTACCTTTTTAGGTCTTTTCTGGGTTGTCCGACCTGTGTCAGCCGGTGAAATAACCATTCGGCACTTATTTCTAGGTAAAGCTATTGCTAAATATACCAGAGAAAAGCTAAATGCCAAGCTGGAGTTACTAACCCCAGTGCGAGCTCCATGAAATGGAGTCGTGTATGAGAAAGGATGAGATTGTCACAATCACAGGCCTCCGCCCTGTAAACATTCCCAATGTCAAGAGTCCCACCGAGTGAGGTGCCGTTACAAACCCCCGCACCACTCGCGGACTGTAAACAAACCAGCGTCACCTACATTCCATTTTTAGCACGCGTCGCTTTTGTTCGCCTTTTTTGTGTGCGCTCTTTTGTGGCTTATTTTCTTGATTTAATGGCATCCCCCCAGGATTCTTCATCACCTAAGTTGAGTACCATCTCTTTATTTTATTTTCAGCAGTTGAGGCTCCTTATTTCCCTCTAATTTAATAATTAGGGGGATTTATAACGCCCGCCTCGTCCACCTTCTCCCGGCCTCATGTGACCTTCAGTCTCGGTGCGGGATTTTTATGTCGGGGCTTCGTTCCCCTTCACTTTCTTATGTTTTGTGCCTTTTGCTTATCCTATATTCAATTTGGCATTATTATTTATTGTTTTGTTACCCTTCTCTGGGGAAGTTCGGGTCCTTGTCGTTTAGGCTATGAATTTCCCCCCTCGGGCCTATCCGCTCTTTATCAATTCTTATATGTGTTGTATTTTGGACCCTCACTTCCTCCAGCGTTTGGGTATATTATTTGAGATGGTACAGTTATGCTTATTAGGTTTATTTTAGGCCTAGTGCACGGATGTCTTTGATATTTACGGATTATGTCCTTTGTTTTTAATCTTGAAGGTCGGCCATTTTCCCTCCGCGCTCTTATCGCGTTGGGTTTGGTCCTCCCTTCTACATGTGTCTTTATGATTATTTGAATTATTGAATTATTTTATTTATGCCTAGGATAGGTTAACTTTTTAGGCTAGTCTGGTAGATACCTTCTCCCCCTGGGCTACCTCCTTCAGCCAGCCGGCTGTGTTAGGTTAGCCTAGGAGTTAGGCTATGGCGTTCTGTTCCCTTCCTCGGAAGAGAGGTTTAGGTGTGTAGGAGGGCCTCATGGTTGGTGCTTCCCTTCGGGTTGTGTTATGGTTAGAGGTGTTGGGCCTGCGTTATCTCCCTCTCCCTGTTTCGGCCTTTCCGTTTGGACTGTTGAGTCCTAGTAAGGTTAAGCTGGAATAGCGAGGGTATCTTGCGTAGCCTACCCTTGTCCGATCCACACCTTCGGGTTAGCTTTCCAACTTCATGTATATACCCCTCTCCTACCTCCTTTCTCCCCCGCTCCTTGCTCTCTCCCCCCTTGGTTCGCTTTCATGTACTTTGTTAACTTACCAAGGCTTGAGAGCTTTACCCTGTTCCTTACGCTATAGCCTACATCCCCTTCCTCTGCATTGATTGGTTTTGTCCTCTCGGTACTGGGTTTCCAACCTTACCCGGTCGGCACCCTGTCGAGATCTTGTTTGGTGACTGGGGGTGCTCCCACACTCCTGTTCACCATTCCTTTTACCTTTCTTTGCTCATTTGGCCTTTGAGGGTTCCCCATTCTCTCCTCTCTCTGATGAAGCGCAGGAGTGTTGTGTTTGGCCAGTAAATGGTATCAAATGTGAAGAATGGGCGGGTGCATTATTGTGATGGAGATGCCAATTGCCCGTTACTCACAGGTCTGGCTGTTTACATCTCACAGCATCAAGAAGGCAATGAAGAACCTCTTGGCAGTACTCCTTGGTTATAGTTGTGCCGTGTGGAGTGTACTCACGATGAACCTTGCCACTGCAGTCAAAGAAGAAGACACTGACATTGCTGCAGACCTGCCTTGCCTTTTATGGCCTCGGGGATGTCGGATGCTTACACTGTGATGACTGCAACTTGGTTTCTGGGTCATTCCCATCAACCCAGCACTCATCGCCAGTGATCACTGTGTTGAGGAAGTTGGGATCACTGTTCACAGTCTGCAGCACGTCCTGTGCAATCTCCAAAAGGAGTTGCTTCTGCCTGATCATTAGCAGCTTTGGCATGAACTTTGCTAAGACTCTCTTGAAGCCCAAATCCTCAGTCAAAATGGAATGAATGGATCCGATACTGATGCTGGCCTAGTCTGTGAGTTCTCTGATTGTGATTCGATGATCCTGCATCACCAGGGTCCTCACTGATGTGTGGCCATCTTTGAAGCAGTTGTACCACTCCTTTATCTGTGTGGCCCCCATTGCTTCGTCCCCAAAAGCTTGTTGAATCTTGCGGATCATTTCCACTTGGGAATCGCCAAGCTTTACACAAAATTTAATGCAGTGGAGTTGTTCAAGTTTTTCTGTCATTTTGTCAAAAACGACAATCCGACGGCACTAGCTTACACCTCCTCGCCTGTCAGTGGTCTGCTGGCAACTGACAGCTTCTGGAGGCAGGAAAATATTCAAGCATGTGCATTGGGAATGCCTACATACGTGCACCAAATGACATATTTATCTATATATCTATATATATATTCTCTAGTATAAGAGAACACGCTAATATATGTAAAACTTTATTTTCAAATAAGGATTCCCGTATCATGGTCCAAGCACCCAAAGATTATTCTTTCTCAATTTTGGAACATATAACAATTAATCAGCTTGTACCCTCATTAAATAGTCAGACCTCTTCCACCGTCTTGTTTATAGCACAGCTGATGCCCTGCCTTCCAAGAAGGGGAATGTCACTTGGTTTTTTAGCCGCCTAGAGATAGGTACTAGTCTTGAGTTCTTTGAGCTTTTTATACTTTTATTTCACTTTTTATTTTGTGTTAATATGGATCATTTAACGTTTTTGTGATTTTAACTTTTGTATGCATCATTCTACCGATATATATATATATATATATATATATATATATATATATATATATATATATATATATATATAAATTTCTGACTCACGTCGAGGATCGAACCCAGGTCTCTCAGGTGGAAAGCAAGGGCATTAACTGGGCAATACAAGTCTAAAAGAGTTGGAACCACGAGAGCAACTGCACTCAGAATTACCTGGGCAAGCTAACTGGCATAGCTTAGCCAACTACCAAATGTTGTCTAAAGTCGGGAAGTTGGGGAAACCTGGTATGCAACTGCAGCTTGCCCAGGTAATTCCTGGGCAGTTGCTAACTGACTTGTATGGCCCAGTGGGTAACGCCCTTTTTTTCCACCTGAGACTTTCGATCCCGACGTGAGTCAGAAATTTATTTCTGTTCAAATTGTGTGTTGATGATTTCTATCTTATTCACTCAGAAGGGATAATTCAATGAAATGTTGTCTATTGGGTCATTGCTGAGTCGGGAAGTTGGGGAAAACTCGCTGGTATGCAAGCAGTTAGCTTGCCCAGGTAATTCCTTGGGTGCAGTTGCTCTCAGGTTCCAACTTCTTTTAGACTTGTATGGCCCAGTGGGTAACGCCTTGCTTTCCACCTGAGAGACCTGGGTTCGATCCCGACGTGAGTCAGAAATTTATTTCTGTTCCACACGTGATTGTGTGTTGATGATTTCTATATATATATATATATATATATATATATATATATATATATATATATATATATATATATATATATATATATATATATATATATATATATATATATATATATATATATATATATATATATATATATATATATATATATATATATATATATATATATATACATATACATATACATATATATATATATATATATATATATATATATATATATATATATATATATATATATATATATATATATATATATATATATATATATATATATATATATATATATATATATATATATATATATAGCTTTTCACTTACGTCAATGAAACTTTTGTTCCCTTTGCCTCTTTTTGTTCCCTTTGCCTCCTCTTCCTGATTACATCCTTTGAAACTGTTGACTAACTGTGGGCAGATAGCCTTCCATGCTCCATTCATGTTAATGTCACTTACTCCACACCATGCAGCATCAATACACTTTATACAATTGCAAATGTTGTAACCCTTCCAGAAGTCATGTAAGGTCACACCAAGGTCATTTACTTCCCTTAATGCTTGCCTATAGGTACAGCGCGTGTAATCGTTCTTGAGATTTGTTATTACGCCTTGATCCATCCACTGAATGAGTGAAGTTGTGTTGGGGGGCAAACACACAATTTTCACATCCAGATGAAATCATCTCAGTGTGGTGGGAGATTAGGGGCATTATCCAAAATTAAGAGAATCTTGCAAGGAATCCCATTCTCGCGGGAACAAAGCGATGGAAAACCAGTCTTCAAATACAGCAAGAGTCACCAAGGCTTTGTTATTGGACATCCAGATTACAGGGAGAGAATTTTTTGAGATATTTTTGAGTGCTTGTGGATGTGCAGCATGGTACACTTAAAGCAGTTTTAGCCTTGAAGTCTCCCGATGCGTTGCAACCCAGCTGTAAAGTTACCTTATCCTTCGCCACCTCAAATCCTAGCACTAGCTTCCCTTCATGGCTGATGTACATTTTTTCATGGAATTGTTTTCCAGAACAGACCTGTCTCGTCAATTTTAAAAACTTGCTGAGGGGTAGTAACCTTCATTATATATTATTTCATTGAGTATCTTGAAATATTTCTCAGCTACTGCTTTGTTGGCGCTCACTGCCAGTTAGCGTGTTTTTTGAAGCGACGAAACCACCCATAACTTGCAGGAAATGTTTCATCTGCAGCACTTTCGCCAGCCTTAGCCTTCAAGTCATCAAAAAGGCTTTTAGCCTTTTCCTGAGTCAGCATGCAGCTAAGCTATACACACCTTCGTCTCTAATGTTCCATCCAGATACCCAAAAGTTTTTCCATTTCTTCTACCACCCTCCCCTTCTCTTAGTTATAATTGTTGACTGCATCTGCAAAGCAGTTTTTACGTGTTCCATTATTCAATCTTTGTTTTTAAAGCTTGTGCCAATAGTTGGGTGATTCATATTATACTGGCGTGCTACCTCCACCATTTTTGCACCACTATCTAATTTTTTTTAATTGCCACCTTAGTTTCCACTGAGACTGCTTGCTGCTTTTTACCACTGCCACTATCTTCACTTGCCTTACGCTTGCCATTAGCCATGATAGCAAAAGGATAGGTTTGATATCTCACAATAAAATCACACAAATAAATCAGAGCACAAGAGATGGTGTCTTACCACTTGCATAGGTTTGAGAGTCTGGGACAGCACATTAGTGTCAGCTATGGTGCTGCTCAGCATGGGTAGGAACAAAAATTGTAACTAAGATGAGGCATGCAATAAAAAAGTTGAACTTACGGGTGGCAGATGGAGTGCCATGAACAAATTTCAATTTATTATCAAGCTTGTTCATATCTCTGAAAGTTCGTAACTTTAAAGTTCGTAAGTAGAGGAGCATCTGTAAATATATGCAGCTTCTTTTCAATGTTATTTAATTCAACTCTCAGCATTTCCTGTTCTGTCTCTCATCAACAGTTGACTGGATTCAAGTATTTCCTGACATATAGTAATATACCTCTTCACTCCCTCCACAACCACTCTCAAAAAAAGACCTCTGCATTGTTCATGTCACACCTCACCAATCTTTCATATTAGTGCCTTAATGTCACCAAAAATTTTTTTTAGCCTAACCCTGCTCCAGTATACTTTGTCTTTTCTGATATACTACTGCTTGCCTAAAAGATACCTCCCACATCAAAGAATTCTAGTATCTTCATAACAGCACTATTTTAGTCTTTCCACATTACCTATGACTATAAAATCAAAGCTTAATAATTAGTATGTCTCATGGGTAGCAGTCTGTTGTCTTCTCTGCTACAGTACAGACTACGAATTCCAAGCTCCTGATTAAAGGCTTTCTGTTCCCTATCTTATTATGTTTTGGAAATAATCATTACTGCTGTACATGCATGTTGTAAAATAAACTAACCTGCTGTACATGTGTTGCAAAATAAACTAATCTTAGTGTGTAGCTCAAGTTTTCTGATTTCCTATACCACTTTCTTAGCTTTGCAACAGAGGAATGCTTTCATTTCCTATTCTGTTTATCTTTGTTGGCAAAATTTTAGCTCCGGACTACTGAGTCCCCAATAGTCTGTCCTCTGTGATGGTACTGCAAAATGCTTCATTAGAGTAATCTTTTTTTCCTTTCCCTTGTAAACCCCGTAACTGCTTCCTTCCCTTTGCTTAACAATTTCCTGTTTTGTCCGTGCTATCTCCCATCCAGTTTCTACCACGATACCTCTGTCCTCCAACATGACGCTAGTGGTACTGTAGTGCAATGGAAAGAATGCTCAGCTCAGAATCTGACAGAGCAACGTTTGACCCTTGAACCAGACAAGGAGGGATGAATAACCATGTTCCCTAAAATCCATTAAGTCTATGTTGACCCATGCACTGAATTATGTGAATAGTCTGTTGTTAATCAACCACTGTGGGTTCCAACTACGGGAAAGAGAAAGAGTTTAAGAGAGAAAGAAAAAAAAAAGGACTGTGTTCACTGACCTGTCACTGAGGGAGGGCCTCAACAAGGTAATCCTCACCCTAACCAAGGTGAAATCCTTCAAAAGATATTCATATAATAAGCTATTTTGCTCCTCAACGTTTGTACAGTTTCTGGGACTGCTTGCTTCACTAATCTGATGTATTGCAAATAGCTTTTTCTTCCTAGTTTTTTTTCCCAGACCTATACTTCCTATTGAGCAGGCCTATGAGTCACTCATGACCTGTGCCAACCTTACTCTTTCAATCTGGTCTCAGCTGTACCCACACTCGCAGTCACTGCATTTACCTCCCATTTTCACTGAAATTGTCTTTGTGCCCGTCGTAACAAATCTTTTCAACAGTATTTATTAACACCACGGAAACAACTATCATAATGAAAGGGGGGAGAGAGAGGGAAACTGAGTAAAATTCACGAGTAAAACCAACCACAAACTAAGAAAGGAAACTCACTAATTCAGTGGCATAATGTAAAGAAAAATTCACAATACTTACAGAAGCTATGTGTGTTAAATTTTTCTTGTACTCTTCAAGTGCTAGAGAAGACCCATTAGATATCTTGATAGTGTGCGTGGCACTTCCAACGACAATAAGTTTTGGTAGTACCTTACTTCTCTGAAAATATGAATAGCAACCATATTACTTGAACTTAGAATCTTAACAAGTGATTCTGGGAAATCAAAAACATTGTTCTGAAAACAAGATGTGCTCCTTTATTTAATAAATGTGTTAAGAACATCCAATTTACAGGGTTAGGCAGCAGGAACTCAATTTCATTTTAAACAAAATGTACTTTATAAAGAAAATATATTTAAATAATTCAAAATTTTATAAATACAAACCTCTCATTTTATCAATCCTTAACTTTAGAAAATGGAAGACATGAATTCTTACTTGCAGGTAAACATAAGTGGTCTAGTCAGACCTACTGCTGCAAAGGGGTCCCAAACCTTATTGAAAAGCCAATCAAATTGGATGGAAAGAGAGCACTTTCATTAAAATATCTTTTACTTATGTAACATAATCACTTTACAATTCTTACACGGAATAAGCAAATCTCTTCTATTGCTTAATTTGAATGATTATTTTGAAAGCAGTCAAAGGAAGTAGCCTTTCAGTTCACTTTATTCAATTTGGAGAACATTAAGGTTGCCTTTATATATCTATAACTTTTATTTATCCATGGTACCCCTGTACCCCAAACAGTAAGTCATATCCAGGCATAAGTCAACTGGGAAGCACTTACTTCCAGCGGCCAGGTTTTAATATTACACAACTTCGCTCACCATGGGGTTAATAATGCCAGATAAAAGGTGAACGGTAATGATAACCATCTGCTTAACAAAACTGCTGGCCTTACTGATCATGCACCCACCAACCAGTAAGCAGTACTATTAAGATTTAGCACAGTGAAAGTAGAAAGACATAAGCAGCCAACAGTAATTACTTGAAGAACTGATAAATTCTTTTGTAAATAAAGTGATAAAAAGAAATGCCCATTACTAGTGTGCAATACCATTGGTAAGACCAAAATCCTGGAACAAAACTGAATTACTGTACATGTTTTCAAGTTACTGTACCTCCCTTAGCTAGAAATAGATGGCATTCACGAATACTAAAAGTCTTGGGTACCTAGATCTAGATACAGTAATCTCATTCTGCAAAATTTACTTGAGACAGAATTCTTACTGGCAAATATGGCTACCTTATTCTTTCCAACAAGTATCACAGGTACAGATAAGAAATAGGTCATGTATCTTCAGCTCTTCCATTTACATTGATCTTCGTAACCCTACTGGTGAATATGAAGCGCAAAACATCATCTACAGTGTTGCTCACTTCAATGACTCACATTTAACTCAACAGTTTTTGTAAAAAAAAAAAAAAAAGAGCAAGACCATACCTCTGCAACCTGGTAGAAAACCTGTGGAACTATTCTCAGGTTGACATCATGCTTGTCAACACAAATATCCAAACTGTTCACTTGTTAGTTACCCAGCCAGTTGACTCTGAAACTGGTTTCTCTTGAAGAAGGTATTTGTTTCTTTTATTTTCACTACAGTCACTAGTGGTTTTGCAAGGAGAAACTGCTATATTTAATCAAGTGAAATCTATACTTTTAGCCTAGACTGTCCCGAACAGTAAGGTTGGAGAAGACTAACATATTTTTATACTAACCCACTTAATAATTAGCCTTATTCCATGTGAAACAGACTGAGCTACACTGGCATGAAGAGTTGAAAAAAGAAAAGTCTCATCACATATGCCAACTCTCAGTCTGCTGTCTGATGACGAATTGCAGTAACCCCTCGATCACTAGCATTTCCCTCATCCGCACTACACACTTGGCAGCACTCCTCTTGGTGTAAGCATGTAAATGTGCTTAACTGCACAGAATGGTAAAAATGTGAATAGAAGCACGCAGGTGCAAGGTGGGAGAACAAATATTACCTTAGGTAGTCAGGCAAATTAGCTGAGCACATTCAAGACACTTACTGGCCTACTGGCTTACTGACAAAGATGGGGTGGGAAAGAAAAGAGAAATAAATTGCGCTGTGTGTAGGTGGTGGTAAATCTGCACACACAATCAGTACCACTTCTGTGGCTAGCTCTGTCAGCTGTGGTTCCAGTCCTGTGCTCTACAGAGTATTACCAGAGAGAGAGAGAGAGAGAGAGAGAGAGAGAGAGAGAGAGAGAGAGAGAGAGAGAGAGAGAGAGAGAGAGAGAGAGAGAGAGAGAGAGAGAGAGAGAGAGAGAGAGAGAGAGAGAGAGATAAACATTGTATGGCATCATCACCTAAATTTTACTGTATATAGTCTCACTGAATCTTATTAAGGAGGATATTGCAGAAAAAAAAAAAATAACAATCACTCATGAAAACTAAATTGTGTGAAGAACTTTTAGAAGTGCTTGAATGGGCAAAAGAAAGAGGAGATTCATCATATGGAAATGCCAATGAAGAAGCAAATGGGATCTTACCTTACTGTCAGCAGGGACTGATTCTAGATGGAGAGACTTTGTGAGAAGACTGAAACTGGATGGAGAGACTTTGCAGGAAGATTGAAACCAGATGGAGCAACTTCAAGGGAAGACTGAAACTAGATGGAGAGACTTTGAGGGAAGATTTGAAACCAGATGGAGAGACTTCGAGTGAAGATTGAAACTAAACGGAGAGACTTCGAGAGAAGATTGAAACTAGATGGAGACTTCGAGGAAGATTGAAACTGATGGAGAGACTTCGATTGAAACTAGATGGAGAGACTTTTGAAACTAGATGGAGAGACTGAAGATTGAAACTAAATGGAGAGACTAGATGGAGAGACTTCGAGTGAAGATTGAAACTAGATGGAGAGACTTCGAGGGAAGATTGAAACTAGATGGAGAGACTTCGAGGGAAGATTGAAACTAGATGGAGAGACTTCGAGGGAAGATTGAAACTAGATGAAGAGACTTTGAGGGAAGACTGAAACCAGATGGAGAGACTTCGAGGGAAGATTTGAAACTAGGTGGAGAGACTTCGAGGGAAGATTTGGAACTCGATGGAAAAGCCTTTGAGGGATGATTTGAAACTAAATGGAGAGACTTTGGGGGAAGATTTGAAACTAGATGGAGAGACTTCGAGGGAAGACTGAAACTAGATGGAGAGACTTCGATGGAAGATTTGAAACTAGATGGAGAGACTTTGAGGGAAGATTTGAAACTAGATGGAGAGACTTTGAGGGAAGATTTGGAACTAGATGGAGAGACTTCGAGGGAAGATTTGAAACTAGATGGAGAGACTTTGAGGGAAGATTTGAAACTAGATGGAGAGACTTTGAGGGAAGATTGAAACTCAATGGAGAGACTTTGAGGGAAGATTGAAACTAGATGGAGAGACCTCAAGGGAAGATTTGAAACTAGATGGAGAGACTTCAAGGGAAGATTTGGAACTAGATGGAGAGACTTTGAGGGAAGATTCAAAACTAGATGGAGAGACTTTGAGGGATGATTGAAACTAGATGGAGAGACTTCGAGGGAAGATTTGAAACTAGATGGAGAGACTTTGAGGAAAGATTGAAACTAGATGGAGAGACTTTGAGGGAATACTGAAACTAGATGGAGGGACTTTGAAGGAAGGTTGAAACTTGATGGAGAGACTTCGAGGGAAGATTGAAACTAGATGGAGAGACTGAGGGAAGATTTGAAACTAGATGGAGAGACTTTGAGGGAAGATTGAAACTAGATCGAGAGACTTCGAGGGACGACTGAAATGCCCGAACATCAAAATCACCTCCAGCAAAAGGAATTTCACCACAAGAAACAGGAAGAAAGATTATGGCACATCTAGACAAAAAAATGTTCAAAACCAAAAGCTGCTGTATCTGGTAATTAAGCTGATAACAATCTAGCCGAGGATCTTCAGGCACAGTACCATGGCACATTGCTGGACTACCCGAAAGGACGAGCTTGCTGATGAGATGTATGAAGAAAGCGACTTTATAAAAGGCAAACACCAAAAAAAACCATCATCAGGTGATTAGGCTCATTAATGACACGCAAAATATATTATATAGGTGAAATTACAGATGAAAATACGGAAGTGAGATGGTACATTAATTTGCTGAGATGTGAATGAGACTGGCTGGGCCACGAGAACTTCATCATTTGCTGAGAAAATTACATTACTTATGAAATGGCTACTCCAGATAAGGAATCATCAGGTGGTAAGTAAGTCTGATTAATGCAGTGAGAAATCTATTACACAAAAAAGAAATTGAAAGTCAACTTGATCAGCTGACAGGGAACATCACTTGCACATAAAATTACTCTATGATATGGGAACTCCATGAAAAGACTTGTCAGGTGGATAGTCTGTGCAAAACAACGGAAAAAGTAAAGTATGATAAAGACAGAACAGACAGAAAAAGATAAGACAAAGACATGGAAAAACAACGGAGAAGGATGAGACGAAGACAGAAAATATGGTGCTTAGCATAATCTAATTTTGATATAATGCACAGAGAGAGAGAGAGAGAGAGAGAGAGAGAGAGAGAGAGAGATGCTGTACAGTATATTGATCAAGGATCATGAAGAGGTCCATAGCACTCTAGACTACAATTCTAAGTGGAGAGAGTTCCAGCAAAGCTCAACGTTGACATGAATTACCATGTTGACACAAATTACCTTGGCAAAATAAACTAAGAGAAAGAAATTTACGAGATACATTTTCTTTAGCTAGGGGTTAGTTGCCTTAATAAATTTCCTGCAGCTATTTCTGTCAAAAGCATCTTCACCTGATAAACCCTTTTCTAAATCATCTTCATTTTATCAAATCATCTAATCCTCAGCCTCTCTCTCAACCTTCAACCTCTAATAGGTTAAATCTAAGTTCTGTTCACTTCTACCTCCTCACTCTTCCTTACCACATGCCCAAGCCATCTCAGTTGCAACTCATCATACCAGTAATATTTACCATTTCTGCAGTCTTCAGATCTCTTCATCTGCAAGCCTCTTGCATACTTTCTTTAGTATAGTTCCCCCTAAAATAAAGTTTCCTATTGAAATTCAAAAGTAGACAATAGTTCTTTGTATTATCCTGGAATGATCATCAAATGACGTTAATTCTCTTCAGCTGCCTATATTTTTTTAGCTGAATGTCAATAAAATGTCCATAAGATTTTAGAGTTTTTGTTACTTTTAAAAGCATGTTAATAATGATTTTCTCTGAGGCTTTATGCAATCTGTGGTGTTTTTTCTTTTTCTGAGATGTTCCCAGACTGCCTGAGTTGATCAAAATTACCTAACTTCTACCTGGCGGTATCGTGGAGAGTAGGCTCAAGTATTTGAATGAGGGCTGAGGGCAAACATACATATATATACACATATAAAAAAGTAATTCTTCAATTATCTGGATTAAAAGAGCCAAGGGTCTGTCGGATAATGGCGAAACCTGAATAATGGCAAGTATGGCAAGTAAAAAAATCTAAGGTGTTCAAGGGTGACTCTGTGCCCTTCCTCACCTAACCTTGTCAATACCACATAACTGTAAACACTCGGTATGCTTATAAACAATACAAATCACACTTTAAACTGAAAACTTTATGCAAAAGGCAACTATCTACCATTTTTGCCCATATTTGTAACAAAATACATTGCATAAATACACATTAAAGACAAAAAATTCAACCCCTTCTTTTTCTCTCTCTAGTAAATGCCACAGTTCAGTACGCTAGTAGCCTAAATGTGTTTACCCACAACCTACCATGGTTTTACGACCATTAATGTATTTCTATGCAGCAACTTCCTTATCAGTTGTTACCACATTGTATTACCATACACAAGATAAAAATGCATAGGCCACATATGAACTGTAGACCTAGGCTAGCCCAGATGTTATACTCATAGTGTCCATTTGCTAAAGCCAAACAGGCTATTACAGCTGTAATCAAGGTAAAGATAATGATAATGAAATTATTATTGTACTTACAGAATCCAATATACTGTATTATTATATTAATACATGATCATCGTAATGTATATAAAAACTATCATCTGCCATTTGCAATGTTTACTTTCTCAAAATCAGCTAATTGAGCCTACTACCGAAGTAATTAGGAAAATAATTTTTTAGCTGCTAGAAGAAACGAATGTATCAATGGAATTATTTTTATTTTTGTACATAAATGTAAAACGGGTATACAAAGGCAAACTAATATACTTTGTTACATGAAATCAAATCTCAAGTAAAAGCAGTAATAGCGGCTTCAGAGGGGCATATCAGCAGCTTCAGAAGGGCATATCTCTGAAAATATTTTGCCTATAGGGGGGTTAGAGCCTACTTTGAGGAACGTGGCTTACGAGTGGGGTCCAACATAATTTTCACAGGTAGTGATTTATATAGATATTATGGGATAATAAAGGTATATCTGTTAGAGGGTTGATTGTTGAAATTCCAACAAGTGATAAAAAATCTTTTTGTAGTTATAGAATAAGGCCTTTTCCTAGTACATCCAATAACTCAGTAGTGAGATTAGACTGACTGATTACGAAATTTAGGTCTTGAAGACCAAGTAGTGATGTTAGAGGGAACAGAGACAAATATCAGTCGTCACCTATAGATTATAAAGGCAGGTGTACATGGGTTTATAATATGTGACAAGTGGGGGCCTGTCCAGGATCTACATATATTTTCGGCAATGTCTTTGTATTATCTTTCTGAAGAGTGTTATTTGAGGTGGGAGTGATACTTTGTCTATGAAGCTATGCTTATTGGTTTACGATATATTTTGTGTTTTGTGCTTATTATTACATGCGCAGCAATAGTCTTTTGCTGGACTGCCTCTCGACAACACCAAAAGTTGTCTTGTGCCTGCCTTTGTAACATCCTAAATATGGCATTTATTGAATATCCATAAGTTACAAGTATTATGATATTTTCCCTGCTTCAATTTGATACTGTGCAGAAATGATTTACTTTTGGTTTTGCTGTGAATTTATTGTATAAAGTTTTGTGTTAAGTGTTAGTGTTATCATTAAATTACAAGGGTTTCTTGTGTTTAAATGGCTCCTTTTGATTGTGCAATCGGTGCTTAACATTTTAACCTTAAGATCTGGTAAATTATAACCTGGGAATTTTTGTTGTGAGTTTGGTGGTAACTGACAATAAGGGTTATACATTAAGAGGCATCACTTTAGGGGGTTCTGAGTTTCAATTGACACATGACTTGACTACAGCTACAAAGTGTAGTTTTGTACCAGTTCCTGATGACTATGTGGTGGTCTCCATGCAAACATCCACAGCAGTCTTTTGTAGAAGCTGACCAAAATGTGGGAACTCTTCTACATCATTCCTTTTTGAGGGGTCGCAGTTGTATGACGGAGGATGAAAAATAGTTTCTATGGAGTTCGTCATACTTAGCAGGGGGGTTTATAATTCGACAGCAAACATTTTTCCACAACATATGCATCATCACCATGATTTAGTGGAATTACCGTCTGCAGCAGAGATTACAACGTTACGAAAGGAGGACGAAGAAACTGACTCTATAGAACTGTTGCATAATCATAAGTTGGTGTTACCAGGTGATCTAGCTGCATTGCTAGTAACTGTTGCGATAATAAGTGTTACCATATTCCTGAGGTGTGGAAATTTGTGTTGTTTCAAGGAGAAGCAATCTCCGAGCGTTGAAATGAAAGTGACATGAAGCTGCAGAGTGAATGTGGAATAAGCATGATTTGTGTTGAGGTCGACACATGGTGGCGGCTGAGCCATTTCTGTTAGCACGTGACAATGTAGTGTTTTAAAGCATTCAGCACATTTCAGTGCATACATGAATGCCTGATAATCTGCAGGCTTAGCATGGAGTGCCTGAACGAAATGTCACCTTGGATATATCTGGGTTAGCGGCATGTGAGCGGGAAGAGCTCATCAGCATTTTGTCTCGAATGTTCTACAAGCTTTGTCCGTTTAGAACCCAAATATGGGTGTGTGGTGAAGAAGGGGTTAGTGCGTTTGTGTGTAATGAGGGGTAGCTTTTAGGGTAAGCACTTGGAGCTTCTGTAAAATGCCATACATTCATTTTGGAGGAGCCAAAGTGTGAGGACTCAGAGGACCAAGTTCCTTGCTGCAAGGGTGAGTGTTAAAGATAAACAGTACATTCACATTTGGTGGCTTATCATTTTGTTATAATTTCTTTTGACATTTATTTCTATGTGGAGTAATGGGGTTACAGTGCTACCCAACTTTTTTGCGCTTCATGTTATCCCAGATTTTTGTGGAACATATCTTTCACTATACTGCGGGAACTTTCACCAACTTGCAAATTTTTTCATAGAGCAATATTCACTAATTACTATATTTTCATTTGATTTTCATGACTAAATACATTTTTATGACAAAAAATTATTTACTAAAAGTAAACACAGCAAAATATCTAAAAAATGTTTAATACAAATTAAATCAATCTTTACAGTAATAAAAATCGTAAACTTAAGCTCATTCTGGGGTTCGGGGTCCCTAAATGAGCTTAATAGATTACATTCTCTCTCTCTCTCTCTCAAATATGAAAAAATTAATGACAAAGTAACATCACATTTATCTATAGAACTATACTGTACAAAACAAATAAACATATATGCGTAAAAAATCAATATCTCTCTTATCTCAGTGAGAGAGAGAGAGAGAGAGAGAGAGAGAGAGAGAGAGAGAGAGAGAGAGAGAGAGAGAGAGAGAGAGAGAGAAAAAGAGAGAGAGAGAGAGAGAACAAAAATACATATGCACTGAAATAGTATGACTTCAATACTATGAGAGAAAATGACTACGCTTACGTATCCAGGGGAAACTTGATTGTCTAACGTTCTGTAACACAGATTTATTTAAATTGTATTTAAGATTTAACTTGTATTAAACATTTTATAGATATTTTGCCATTTACATTAATATTAAGATTTGAAAATTATTAAATAATTTTCATTGTTATAAGCATTATAGGTGTGTAGTACAGTATATACTGTACTTGAGAGTAACAGTTGCAGGAGGGTAGGTGCTGGTTTGGGGTGTATTTTTATCTAAAATGGCATGAAATTGTTTTGGTACGATAATTTAAGGTATGCTTTTGTTTGAACAATTAAATTATGCAGTGAACAGTTAAAATAGGCAGTTGTAAGTGTTTTAGTTTAAGGGGCACAGGGTATTTAGCAGTTGTAAGCATATTGAGAGGGGATTTTGCATTTCCACAGATTTTACATTTTTGAGGTGGGTTCTGGAACCTATCCTCGTGAAAAAGAGGAGAAGCACTGTAATGTGAACTAACTTGGTGTTAATACTAATGACAGATGATTTCTCTCTACAGATGTTTCATGTATAGCCATGCAAAGTCGTGCACATGCACACGCACGGGTAGACACATGTAGACACACCTACTAATGGGCATGGCCACTTGAGTGAATTGGTGACAAAAAGAAACATAATTAGAATGGGGACTGAATAGTGACTCGGGGTTGAGATGGGAAGAATCCCACTTATAGTTATTGTGACTGATAACATGTTTGGGAGGGTATTCATTTACCTTTTTCTTTCCATTTTATTATCATGTTTATTTACCATTTTTAACCTGTCTTATGTTAGATTTGCAGAATAAACTATTTTTGTAAACCAGGTTTGATTAAGAGAGAGAGAGAGAGAGAGAGAGAGAGAGAGAGAGAGAGAGAGAGAGAGAGAGAGAGAGAGAGAGAGAGAGAGAGAGAGAGAGAGAGAGAGAGAGAGAGACTACCACTCGCCCACATCTACCAACACTTTCATGTAAGTCTGTTATTTTTGGTTACACATTCAATGGACCAGGTACAAACTGGAGCATTACACAACATTCCTCCCCTTCATCCACAGAAGTAAATCCATGGTAGTGGCTATTAACATTTCGGACTTTGTGGCCCCTTGTCATCTTAGGTACAACAGAGATGTTGAGTTGTCCAAGAACACAGAAATTACTTTGTTGGTCACTGCCCTTTCCAGCCCCTTCTGGGTGGCCAAAAACTCCTTGCAGTTTATGTGCAGATTCTTCTCAACTGGGGACATTACTCCAGAAGTGACCAGAATCCCAATAACCATATCCCAGCACCTGGGACTAACTTCTCCAGAGAAGGCATCTGACGTAACAGAGACAGCCAGCATTTGGCTGGCATGCTTGTGAGGAGGCGGATTCACTTGCGATTGACAAGAGATTGTAGGAAAACCCTTGAAAAGAACAGAATCTATCATCATGCCCAGGTAGGTCACTCTGTGAGATAGTTCCAGTGAAGAGTTCACTACATTTATTAGTAACCCTACGGCTTTTGCTAAGCCCAGAACTAGCTCTCTTGCCATCAGGCAATCCTCCCTGGACTTTGCAATGATAATCCAATCATACAGGTACAGAAGTGTCTTTATTCCTAGTAAGTGAAGCCATTTCACAAAGGGGGATAAGACCCTGGTGAAAACCTGAGGTGCAGAACTTAGTCCAAAACAAAGAGCTCAAAATTGGTAAGCCTTTCCCCCAAGGCAAAGCAGAGGAATTTTCTTGAACGTTGGTGAATGGGGACATGAAAGTATGCCTCTTTCATGTCCACCATAAACATCCATGCCTCTTTCTCCATGGCAGCTAAGACCGCAGAGGGTGACTCCAAAGAAAAAGGGGGACAATTGCACATTGAGGTTGAGCTTGGATACATCCAAAACAGGCCTTCAACCTCCTGTTGCCTTAGGAACTAGGAATAGCCTGTTGTAAAAACCTGGCAAAGTAGCTGGTATTTCTTATATAGCTGTCTTCTCTAACAGAGAAGAGGCTTCCTGACTCAAAACCTTTCTCTTCTCTGGGTTGCCCTTATAAGACCAAAAAGGCTATGCTGGTTTGATAGAGAAGCCAAACTCCTGAAAGGAATGCAAAAACTTTCCAAAGATATTTCCACTACCCAAGCGTCTACCCCACGCCTCAGTAAAGAGGCCTAACCAGCCCCCCCCCAGCCCCCCCCGCGCAACAGGTACCTGAGGGCTCAAGGAGCTATTCTTTATTCTTGTTATAAGAGGAGGGAATAAACTTCCCTCCCCTTGCAGAACGGGATTGGGAACTTTGCTGGTGAAAGGATGTTTTCCTCTTTCCAGCACTTAGAAAGGAAGACCTAGCAAATGAGGTAGCATTGTCCAAAGGACATTCAAAAGAAGAGGAAGACACAGGAAACTTCCTTTTAGAAGCTTGGGACTTCTCAGTCTCTCAGTCTCCAAGGCTATAGACACAAAGTTTTTCTTCAATAATCTTCCAAAAAAGATGTGCTGAAATTGAAGACTGTTTGCTAAGGGAGGAAACAGACGGAACCAGCCGAGAGCAGAGAGCAAAGCTGCTCTCTTCTAAGAACTTTAAGGTTGCTCACGACATGGGATGGCTCCCCTATCACATCAAGAAACACCTTTTCTAGGGAAGCAAAAAAACCCTAAGGCTTTAACAAAAGGATCCCTGGCTAAAAGAGGAAGAAGTTCACCAAACTCCTTTAAACACTGTTCAACTGTGTTCAGAACAGTTTCACTGAAGGACGTACCTTCGATAGCATAAGTCAAGCTCTTATACATATTCTCAGCCTCTGGAATAGAAAAATGCAACCTGCCTGACGCAATACCGCCTTTCTTCATAGGAAAAATCATGGACAAAACACTGCCGTCCACTACTGGATCAGGAGAAAAGTAGAGAAACTCCCCTGTCCAATAAACTAGTGACTTCCTTGTATGAAGGAAGGGAGACAAAAGAGAGGATCCTTTAAAGGAGATCTTCTAAGGCAAAGCCTTAACAATACAGTAAAATCTTCCATGCACAGAATTTGATAGCCTTAGAGAGCAAGCAGTATTAGAATGCTCCACTGAAAAGAACTTTGGATATATGTCCAAACACAACTGAACCAGTTCCTTAAAACCTGAAGTGACTGATTCTAAGTGTTCCTCTTCCTTATCTGAGGATAAAGTAGGGGAAGGAAAATGTTGAGAGGAAGAGCTGGACCTAAACAAGTCTTCTTCATCCACGACAACTGAAGAAGCCTCAGCACCAGATGGTCTAGTAAGATCCGGTGCTAAAATTCTACTAATCCACTATGGCAAATACTTGAACTGAGAATGGTCTCTCTCAAGATCTGATTCAGAAAATCCGGCTGACAAAGGAGGGCGAGAACCCTTTAACCATGGAGACTTACCTTCCAACACAGGAGAAGCACAACCTGTTTCCTTAATGCCACTAAGAACTCATTCGCTCGCACTTACCTCCTCACTCCTCTTACTATATGAAGACTCATGCATTATAAACATTAACTGCAGCCCTGAAGAAACTCTACTGCCTACTGTCTCTTGAGGATTTGCTGACTCTTCCTTCGGACTCAATGAGGCGGCGTGCAGACTCGATGAATCTTCTCGCAGCCTAGAATACACCTGGCATGGCCTTGACAAAGACATGTGGAAGCTCGAGCGGACTCGACACTTCCCTTGGCCTCGAATATCTGACACGCTAGTCTTAGCTTCATAAAGACAGCCCATAAAAGCCGTAAATCCTCAGAAGTGGACATACCTGAGGCCCTGATAAAACCAAAACTCAGACCATCGTCAACAGAAAGGGAGTCTAGGCGCGAATGCTTACTACCCGAATGCCTAAGGACTCCGAACACCTTGAGGCGGTTGAAGGTGCAGCAGCATCGTTCACTGCCACATGCAATCAGTTACCTGGTGTGGATGAATCACTGTAATAACCTTGGGACAACGTATTCAAAAGCAAAGGCCTAGACCTTTTCACCCTACCATGAATGTCTTTAGGTGAGCGCAATTTAAGTTTGTCCACCAAGGACTGAGAAGCAAAGGCAGGAGACAAAGGACACAGTCCATGAACATCCTGGGATGTTAGTCCTCATCTGGGAACCCCAGGACTACCAGGCCTGTCAGCAAGAGGAGCCAATGGGACGGACAAGGCTGTGTCTGTGGAGCTGTCAATGGAACGAGGGGACACTGTCCATGCCAATGCACTAGATACATTAGATGCAAAGATTCAAATTTGTTACATAAAAATTCAATCCTAGATTTTACAGAATCAATATCACTGCACTGAATCTAACCTATTACCCTAAGCTGACTTAGTGGGTGTGGAAGGATGTGAATCTACTAGAGAAGAAGAATCAATTGATTTATCTATCTCTTTATCAGAAGTTAATTCTAAGGAAGACTTAGAAGCAAAACTAGCTGTTCTCTTTACACTCTTTCTAAGTCCATCCTTCTCTTTTCAAATACGATACTTTACCATCTTCTCTATCTCTTGAAAAGACCATTCCCTGCAATGATCACAATGGCTGTCTGAATCACAAATTACCCAACGCTGATCACTGCATAATTCGTGTGTATCGTACTTCAAAGAAACCAATCTGGTCTTGCAATTGCTTATCTTGCAAAATCTATGACATTTTGATCAGGAAGATTGAGAAGAAGAATCCATATTGAAACAACAAACCTCAGTATCGACGATCCAATTCGATAAATATGAAAACAAACCAAAAATTCACAGCACTTACCTACACAGTCGTCCGATTTTGCCAACACGAGTAGAATGAGCAACCGAAACATTCACAGTTTTACCCCCACCCTACAAAGGGTGACAGAGTAACTATTGGGAGAGTTCAATAACGATTGTTTTAATTTTAACACTTGTCGAACCCGTGCCAAGTAGTTGCAGATAAAGCTAAATGATAGACGATAAGTTTCACCTCAAAAATTAAGGTTAACAGACACAGGTGAAACAAAGCTAGCACACACACTTCATATCCTGAACATCTTTGCTAATCATTCTAACCACACTGAAACTCAAAATAACAAAAACAAACAAGGCAAAGTTGACAGCCGAATAAATACTTGAGAAAGCTTCAAGAAAAGTAAAGAGGAACAAAACTCAATGATGTCTGAACACCAAGGCAGCTGAATAAGAATGGATGTTGTTTACCTATTACTAACTCTGCCTTGTTACCAAGCTTCAGTGACTGAAACATCTTGAGCCAAAGGTACATCCATAAACACAGCAGAAGCTTGTATTTTCACAGGAACAAGTGACGTTAAAATGTTCAATAAATAATGAAATCATATGAGTGTTATACAAACAGTTTATTTTTAAATAACAACCAACCTTCCATTGATTAAGTAACTTGTCCACTTGCAGATCCATGACTGGCCTCCATAAAAACTCAATGTTCAGATGAAGATTAGTGTCATTATAATGGAGATCCTCATGAGCAACCTCAGGAAACTTGGGATGTGACACAGCAACCTACCATAAGATTTCAATTAAATTATTACTATTATTCATAAAGTATACAAAACTATTTGGAACGAATCCAAAAAGGTTTGTTATAAAGCATTTTTGTTTTACATTCCCTAACTCATCTGAAAGCTTAATAAACAGAAAATGCTAAATTGCTTAAGCATAAAAACCCATTACTTTGTGACAGCCTTTACATGAAATGGCAACAATCTTCAGACACATTCCAAGAGAAAAGTTTCTCTTTCTACTTCTCTTGAATAATTCCCTTGAATAATTCCCATTGGTGGAAACTAGTCACTGTCTATATGGTCAAGTGTTTAGCATAACACCTGCAGGTTTGCCTCCCCAGAAAATATAGTTATGATCTTATTAAGTATAATCTTATTAAGTATAATCTTATTAACCCTTAAACGCCGACTGGACGTATCGTAAGTCGCCTAAATTGTCTGTCGGGTGACGAGTGGACGTACCGTACATCGACTACAAAAAATTTCAACCTTCGGTCAAATTTGACTTGACCGAAATGGTCGAAAAATGCAATTGTAAGCTAAAACTCTTACATTCTAGTAATATTCAATCATTTACCTTCATTTTGCAACAAATTGGAAGTCTCTAGCACAATATTTTGATTTATGGTGAATTTTTGAAAAAACTTTTTCCTTACATCCGCGCGCGGTAACTCGGCCGAGCATCTCAGAAATTTTTATGTCACTTTGTCGTAATGTTTGCACCGTTTTATATTAGTCGTTACATAAAGTTTTATATATGAAAATGTGTGCAATTTCATGTAGAATACAACAAAAATAACTCATGGTTGTAGCTTTTATCAGTTTTGAAATATTTTCATATAAATCACAATAAGTGCCAAAATTTCAACCTTCGGTCAACTTTGACTTGACCGAAATGATAGAAAAAGGCAATTGTAAGCTAAAACTCTTACATTCTGGTAATATTCAATCATTTACCTTCATTTTGAAACAAATTGGAAGTCTCTAGCACAATATTTCGATTTATGGTGAATTTTTGAAAAAAACTTTTTCCTTATGTCCGCGCAGTAACTCGGCCGAAATCTCAGAAATTCTTTCGTCACTTTGTCGTAATGTTTGCACCGTTTTATATTAGTCGTTACATAAAGTTTTATATATGAAAATGTGTGCAATTTCATGTAGAATACAACAAAAAATAACTCATGGTTGTAGCCCTGTATCAGTTTTGAAATATTTTCATATAAATCACAATAAATAGAAAAATTCTACCTTCGGTCAACTTTAACTCGACTGAAATGGTCGGAAACTGCAATTGTAAGCTAAAATACTTACAGTTGAGTAATATTCAATCAATTACCTTCATTTTGCAACAAACGGGAAGTTACTATCACAATATTTCGATTTATGGTGAATTTTTGAAAAAAAACTTTTTTTTACATCCGCGCATTACAAATTCATGTATCATTTTGTGATAATATTTTCTCTGTGTTGCTTTGATCGTTTTACAATTTGTTATATACCAAAATCATCGCAATTTAGTGTACAATACAAAGAAAAAAAATAACTCATTAGCTTTAACCTTTTTGCTCACAGCGCGATTTGTATTCAATTATATATGAAATTTTTTTTTCGCGCTGTCATATATTTCAATATTTATATATGATAATGATATTTTTTTTCATTTCTGATGGTTGCATACTAAACTTCAGGCAATGACAAAAAAAGGAGCCAAAAATGAACTCTTAATCTTAAAAACTAAGCGTGCTGTGATTTTTTGAAAAAAACTTTTTTTCCGCTTCGATGCTAACTCCTGAACGCCGCCGGCATACGGCAGACACTTTTGTAAATAAAGGCTCGGCGTTTAAGGATTAATATTAATATTCTAATAATATTACAAATTTTAAAAGTAATTTGTATTTTTCCTAACATACAAACCTGAGGTCTTTATATATGGGATTAACTTTCAGCAAGCCGGAAAATCAGCCGTTAAACTTTTGCAAGGTGGTTACAGTAATATCTACCAATGGAAGTACCACCCACCACCAAATTGATGCGCATTCACTTCTACGCAGTTTACCTTTTAGCCCAGGTAAGAGAATGAGGGGTGGTAAGAGGTGGGCCCTTTATGTAAAGATCTCAGGTTTGTATATTACGAAAAATACAAATTACTTTAAAATTTTGTCATTTGTTACTACACAAATACAAACCCTCAGTCTTTACATACGCCTCTTGCCGTTCTATATGTGTAGAAGGTGATCAGTGAGATTGATCATTCCACTTCTACAGTGTTGTGGTTCCAATGACTGTATGATGCCTTTTGCCTCCTTAAAAACTAGACTTTCAGCCCAATGCCAAGGACTCATTCATTAGCTTCGAGTTGGCCGAGAACTGGTGTCCAAATTGTCATTTCTTTGACTAATGAGGTGATCAAACAAGCGTACCCCACAACTTCCTGGTAGACATCAGTACTTTTCGGGCCAGATCTTTCGAGGCCAGGGGCATCGGTCTGTCCTTCACATGCAGGAAGAACCTGTCGGTCGAATGCTAGGATGGAATGTAATTGTGCAGATCACATTCATCTTCTTTTACCTTGGGACATTGCCCATAGGTCCTTGGACACCTTTTCCTTGGGTCCTATAATGGATGCTCAACAAGTCATGTACTTTAGTTCATCCAGCTCTTGAGGGACAGGTTGCATCTCGCCTAAGGTGTGCGACTGCAAGGAGGTGTATGTGGAACTGGCCTCCTCCCTTTCTCCTGTCTTCCTTCCTCTTCCAGTGGGCAGGGGATCTGTGAACAAGCCATCACGTGCTGGACGGGCATGCATGCAGGTGATCTGGATGTGACTGAGTATCCTATCTATAATCTAACTCCATTTGGATTAGTAGATGCAAATCCTTCCTTCTCTTTAGCAAGGGGAGAGAGGGACTGACTATGAACAAACCAGTTGGTTATCCTTAGCTTTATAGTCTCCGACACTGTGGGTTCATCCAAATGTTTTTGAATCAAGGATATTACATTCCATTAATTCAAAATGCCCAGAACTCTGGCAGCTGAACATCTCTCTTGTTCAATAGATCAGAGGTACGGTCTCCGGTCTCCTTCGTTTACCCTTTCATGACCAGGAAGAGAGTACCCAGGTGAGTTGAACTACCTGTCTGTTCAGAGATTTACTCAGAATCCTCCCTCCAATGTCATTATCTACTCTTTCTGTCGTAGTCGGGGGAGATGCCCCTGATGAGCGAGGCGCCCTTCGAGACAATCCCCCGACTACGACAGAAAGAGTAGATAATGACATCATTCATCCGCAGCCCAATAGCAGCCAAACTACCGATGATGTCAGCCAGCATGACATCACGCAACGGCAGGCCAATGGGAACGCTGGAATGAATGACATTCCCAGGTTGCGAAGATCTGTCAGGATCGAAGCCGCCGCAGAAATTTGGCTTGAAGTTCGCTGACTGCAACCAATCAGAATTCGCCATCCATGACCCCCGCTGAAGCCTGTGTATAAATTCAGAAGGACCTATGCAATCTGCCAGTCCTCTACTAGCTCCCGCTGGAGAATGACAGAAGAGTCTGTCGAAACGCTGTCATTAACAATTGTATATAACTAACTGTATAGAATATATAAAGAAGCAGAATCCAGATTTTGACTTTTTCCCCCATGAAATGACAAATATAGGCGAGCTGTTAGCACGCACCTCCACTGAAGAGAAGTCCGCAATAAGGAAAATAGAAAAAGTCTTCTACAAAATAAATGCAGCTGAAGCAGCAATAATATTCAATAGAACCTGTTTAAAAGAGGGTCTGCTGCCAAATTATAATAATAATAATAATAATAAAACTGTAATACAAAATTCGTATTATCTTGAACAAACAAATTCTTCCCTCATCTTTTGTAAGAAGGTGGAAGGCAAAAGCTGTCAGACATGTCATTTAACATGACAAGAATGGGAGTGTTGCTAATCAGTGGTCAAATTTTTCTTGTAATTCTCTCTCTCTCTCTCATGTGTTATTCTCTCAGTCTCTGTAATAATTCATAAATAATTTCACTCTCTTAAGTAAGGACAACCCTTGAACCAGGCGATTCTTTACCGCTCATAGTTAGCGCTCACACATTTTTACAACTTGTTAATTCTCTGTACGTCTTTACCTGTACAGTAGATAGTTTAAATTGATCTAATTTGACCTGTATCGTCTACAAAGTGTAAATTCGCTAATGTTGCAAATATGTTCTAAAACACAGAGACATAATAACTAAGAGTTGTATTAGTCAAAATATAAAACATTGTTTGTTCATGAAAAAGCATTTCAGAACAGAGAAAGAGACGCAGAATAAAGGAGTTGTTAAAAAGAGGTTGAGACAATTCTAAAAATAGATCGGTTGGAAGGGGAGAGAGAGAGAGAGAGAGAGAGAGAGAGAGAGAGAGAAATTCTCTTACAACTCTCAATTTTTATGTAAACCATTTATTTCTCTTTTTTAAGGGCAATGTATTAAGCTAACTTTTAAATGAAATTACAGTAACTTTAATTCCATTTAAAAGTTAACTTAATAATTTGGGAGCATGATTAGGGTCATATTTAGTGTTTAAACTTTAGAAATAAGCATTTATTAGCATTTTTAGAGACCATGCTAACTTATATATATATATATATATAGCATATATATATATATATATATATATATATATATATATATATATATATATATATATATATATATATATATATATATATATATATATATATATATATATATATATATATATATATATATATATATATATATATATATATAAAATATCAGAAAATATGGCCACAATGTTAAAAGGTACAAGAGTGTGATGAAAGAATTTTCGGTTGCGAGATGGTACTGGTGAAGCCGCTCAGTTGCAAAATCTTTGTATTCAGCAAACAGTTGATCATCTCAGCAGTTAATGTGATGAACACGCGGTGTTGGCGAATCATATGACCAAGTCGCTATGCGCCTGCATTTGAGTTCGTGTGTTATAGAATCTCGATTTTGTGTCTAATTCTGCCCAAAAATTAGTTCGGTCGTTCATTAGCAGACCTAGATCGGGATCGTGAAGACATTATCTTTGAGTGTGGCGAGCTCTTAGAATTGGCAGAATAAGGTACAGTCAGACTCTTCGTTTTTCTATGTGAATTGTGGATTTATCGTCTTTTTACCATATTTCAAGACATTGTTGAACTTATGTTTTTTTTTACCATATTTCAAGACATTTTTGATTTTGTGTGGGAAGTGGATGTAGCATTTTACTATTTCAATATTTTATTTTGTTGTGTTCTATATTTTACCAGTATGTTATTTACTCATGCATTTTAGACTTTTCATTATTATGTTTTTGCACTTATATATTTTTGGGAGTATTATCTGTGTTCATTTTTTCAACAGATGTCATGGGTGTGATTGTGGTGATGACTTTGTGGGCAAAGCATGATGTTATCATGTTGGTGTGATCATAGAGACAGACAGTCGCAAACCTTTGCAATGTCTAGTATTTTATGTGGGAGACTTGAAACCAGACTTTACAAAGTCTATAATGGAATATGTGAGAGTTTTTGAATTTGCAGGCTATTAGCCATAATCAGATTTCTAGTTGGACTGAGACTAAATCTTGAGTTAGATGTTTTTCTTAATTGACAATTTCATTTATGATGCATTTTAATCTTTGCTTTGTTTATTCATTGCTTGTTGGATTGCTTTAAGTAATAAATCTATTTTTGGTAGGAAAGATTGAGTTTTCCTTATATGACCCATTTCATTTCTTTAATGTGGAATGAGAGAGAGAGAGAGAGAAATCCGTGCGAGAACGAAAGAGATCTTTGTGACGTTAGTGAGAGAGGGAGAGAGAGGGGCGTGTGAAATACCCGCTGAGAAAGACTCGCTGTTGAAAGAGAGAGAGAGGAAACAGGGTTGACCCCCACCGCCTCTGAAGATAGACCAATCGGTTCGCTACGTAATGCTCTTACCCAGAACATTCTATCTGTTTCCAAACAGTTGTAACATATATATATATATATATATATATATATATATATATATATATATATATATATATATATATATATATATAATATATATATATATATATATATATATATAATATCACAAATTACCACTGGTGAAAAAATATGGGACAGGGTGTAGGTCCTGACTGGTGTGTTGTGTGTGTAGTAGAATGAAGGTGCTGCCAAATGTTTCATTCTAATAAACATGCTAAGCATTCAAGAAATGTAAACATGGTGCAATATGGAATCTACTGGTTTTAGCTGGATATTAAACTACACTTCTTTTTAAATACAAGGTGGGACTCAGAATGGAACAATTTCATACATTTACTGAGCTTCAAGACCAGATTAAATTAATCTTTATCTATTATATATATGAACACAAGAGGGATTTGTAAAACTAAAATTGTGCTTTTGCAAAAACACTTACTTCCATCACAAAGTAAATCATAATTCTAAACTTAAATTTTAAAAGAAACCAAGCTTAACATACCTGTTTGACCATGGCATGGAAGAGCTGCCGTATTCTGGAATCCCCCAAAAACACTATATGGTTCTGTTGCTTCAAAAAAGCAACATATCTCATACATCTTCTGGAATCTCTGAAAATACAGTAATGTATAATGTATGGCTCATAAATGCCCTCTTTCAGCTGACAAAAAATGTGTTGTGTAAAACTTATCTCTTTAATCCACAAAAAACATTTAACATTAATAAATTTTTCAATCAAATAAATCAGCTTAAAGCTAAAAAACTGAGAAAACTATAAGATGAATAGTTGCAAAAGACCAGCTCATGAAATCTACATAAAAACACCACATGTACTAGCATTTTATACTGTGGACCTTTTCGGATTATATGTCCAACTGTATTTTGACTATGGTGTTCTGGGGTATATGAATAAATCTTTGATAAATATTCTAAGTGAGTACATATACTCATTTTATTTATTGTCCAAGGAGGAGGTAATTTTAATATTAAAGGTGCCTGTATATATTTATAAATAGCGACTCAAACAATCTTCTAGCTCTAATTGGGAAAGGAGGTGGATGATTGTTTATAAACCCATCTCTTAATCCAAATAATTTTTCAGTTGGAGAATCATTTGCCTGAATTCTCAGAGCACTCTTCATTGTTACTAGCTCTCTATGGAGAGAGAGAGAGGTAGTTCATCACATTCAACCTGTAAAGAAGACATTGGTGGTGATCGAAAAGCTCCTGAACATATTCTAAGGCCTTCATTATCAACTGGGTCTAACATTTTCAGTGTTGTGTCTGATGCTGAGACATATATTTTGCTTCCATAATCAATGACAGACAGAGCTGTTGCTTTGTACAGTACAGTAAGGGTATGTCATGTGTGCTATCAAATACTACTCCCAAAAATTTTGCTGTTTGGCCAATTGGTGTGGAATGATTTCTGTTTTTGAAATCTATTTCTTCACCTTTTTTCCACTTTATATTTTATTAAACATGACTATTTGAGTCTTTTGTATAGAAAATTTAAAGCCTTCAGATGAAACCCATTCATCCATTTTAATTATAGTTTTATACATGATTTACTCCACGTTTTATGTGAGATGCTGAATAATATATGGCAAAATCATCCATATACAAGTTACTTTTAATTCCAATAGGTGGATTATTATTGATATCATTTATTGCTAAAGTAAACAATGTGCTGCTAAGGACACTTCCTTGTGGAACACCATTTTGAAGTGGAAATGTACTTGACAATACATCATCAATTCTCATTTGAAAGGTAGATTTGTCAGAAATTTTTAGATAAACCTTGGTAAATGTCCACAGATGATGTTTTTATGTAACGTTTTTAATATCGCATATCTCCATGTAGTATTACAGTATATGCCTTACCAATGTCAAAAAGGGCAGTTGTAGTAATTTGGTTTGATTCAAATCCTCTTCGTATGTGGTCTTCCAAGTTAGACAGAGAATCCAGTGTAGATCTGTTACATTGTGACCCAAATTGAGTGGGAGTCAAAATTTTATTTTCTCGAATGTGCCATGTTAGTCGAGCATTTACCATTTTCCCTAGTAATCTGCATAAACAACTTGTTAAAGAAATTGGTCTGTAATTGTTTACATTACTGGGATCTTTTCCAGGTTTGGGGATAGAAATAATTATAGCTTTACGCCATTCATCAGGAAATAAATTTCAAAGCCATAAGTGGTTATAAAACTCTAATAAGTATGTCTCTGCCAAAGGTGCTAAATGGCAGATCATTTCAAAACAAATGCTGTCCCCTCCTGGGGCAGGTTTATTGCTGTTCCACAGAGAAAATTCCAACTCTTCCATATTAAATTTTCTATTATGATATATATCTTCTATTATTTCAAAATTTGTTATTAATTCTATACTATTTTTCTTTGTGCAGAAATGTTCATCTAAGGTTTTGTCACTACTGTACTTACTTTAGCTAAATTTTCTCCTGTTACATTACTTATTTCTTTCGGATCAAGTATTCTTTTCCCACCTTTTATGATGGCATGTTTGGGTGGTTTAACATGGGTACCATTTATTTTCCTGAATTTTTCCCATATTTTTTGCACGGGAGTATTATTTGAGAGATCTGATACACATTTCCTCCATGAAATGATTCTTCCTTGAATTACTTCTCTTTTAAATTTTGCATATATTTTGTTATACAGAGATTTAATATATAAATTTCTCATAATGATAAAGTTAGTTTTTGTCAATTTTCTTCTAATATCAGTAATGTTTTATTTATTTTACTGAACTTTCTATTAAAATTATCTAATTGTCTTCCAATTGGATGTTTTATTTTTATTAATTCTGTTAGTTTTTCAGACCACCATGGGACTCTGTGTTTTGTTGGAGGAACTTTTGATTTTGGTATTGTTTTATCAGCATTGTTAATAAAATCAACAAGAAATTTATTAGTTTCATTATGGTCTTTTAAATTTTCAAATGGTGGGATATCCCTAGTATGGAATTCATATTGCTCCCAATCTGCTTTATAAATGTTATATTGAGGGACAAGCTTGGTCGGATTATTTTGTGGTAATGAAATTAATATTGGTAAATAATCACTTGTGTGCAAGTCACCAACTGTATTCCAATCAAATCTGTCTACTATGTTTGCTGTACACAGAGTTAAGTTGATTGAGGAAAATGTTCCATGCATTTTAGAAAAATACGTGCTAATTTCGTTATCATTTATACAGCACACGTCATATGAATCTATGAATTCCTCTATTTTACTTCCTGCTCTATTTGCGTCTGTACAGTTACAGTCCCACATCGGGTTGTGAGCATTAAAATCACCTACTAATAATGCAGGTTCTTTGGCATTATTAAGTAATTCTTTAAGTTTGTCAATGCCATAATTTTTATCAAGTTGGTTGTACAAATTATAAATTACATAATTATTGTTTTTTATTCAAATTTTAATACCTGATATTTGCAAGTCAGTAATGTTAACAGGTACTTTGTTGTAATAAACATTTGTTTATTACAACAAAAAATGTTTTGCAACATGTTCCAGAAGTTTTCGTTCACCTAACAGTAATTTGTTCTTTTGATATTTACAAGGAAATGTAATTTTCTTATTCGATTTTGGTTATTAATCATACGGCTAACAATATAAAAAAGAATGGTGAGTGAAAAATTCATATTACGAAAAATGACGAAACATTTTGAGAAATTTCACTGCAGATGATTGGGCAAAAGTCACAGAAGAAACTATATTTCGAATCCAGATAAAAGCTTATTGAACTAATAAAATAATATTGAATAATCATCAGTGAAATTATATATAAATAAATAAAGTAAGTTCAACCATTATCGTTGTCAGAAACAAAAAAGAAAAAAATCTCATAACGTCGTATGTTATCGTGTGACTCCACATTCGGGCAGGAAAGTTAAACTAAACTGTCACGTCACTTGCACCGGTAAGTTGGGCAAGAGACTCATCCGCACCACAATCATTAGCTTGATAAGACTAATGTTTCTACCGTAGATATTGCTCGGCAGCTTAGCGTAAATAAAACAACCATGTATAGAGGGATACAACAACAGAAAGAACGAGGAAACATGATAAATTCATTGTGAAAACTACTGTTAAGGATCATCATCGGATGATCACTGAAGGAGCTCCGCCTAACTCCTCCCTGACAACCAATGCTGCTATAAAGAGAGAACATTACGCTTTCCCTTCAAGTTGCTACTCAAACCATCCATAACAGGCTACATGAGACCAAGATATTATTTCATCATACTCCTGCCAAGAAGAACTTCATATCAGCGAAACACAAAGAATAGAGGCTAGGGTTTGCGTTATAATATAAATCCAGTGGCTGATGATTTCTGTACGAGTCATCTTTTGCGATGAGGAAGAGACATTCTCCACTGATAAGCATGGTAGTCTTCTTCACTGCTGGCATACTGGCATTTAGCATTAACTAAATTAATGTTGAACTTCTAGCTAATTTTAACTCTTTACAACCTTAGATAATAAGAAATACAAAAATAGACGTTATATATTCAGTTAACTTCATAAGAGACATCAAAATGATAGGCCTAAGTAGCAATGAAAGAAATGAGAAATTACATATGATAATGGCATTATATATATATATATATATATATATATATATATATATATATATATATATATATATATATATATATATATATATATATATATATATATATATATATATATATATATATATGTATGTATATATGTGTGTGTGTGTGTGTGTGTGTGTGTGTGTATGTGTGTATGTATGTATGTATGTATGTATGTATGTATGTATGTATGTATGTATGTATGTATGTATGTGTGTGCATTTATATTCTATGTATTACAAAAATAGACGTGAAATCTGTTAGTCTAGTTCAGTATATTTTATATTAAGTTTTACTAGTTCACAATATACATAGGATTGGTCATTCAGAAATTTAATTAATAATAATGTGAAGCAAATCTTTACAAAAGTCGTATTTGTTGATGTTAATAAGACTAATAGTTTAACTTGTAACAGTCGTAGGCCTATGTCTACAAAGTTCACACATATGAAGGAGATAAAACAACGATAGTGATGGCAGTTGGAGATGAAAATATTAAAACATAAGAAGAGCAATGACCTCTGAAGTATTATAGTAACATCCTTTAATTAAGTAAAATATGACAACAGTAAGCAGTATCAGAAAAAGCCCTGTTTAAGGGAAACTGCAGGTAATTTCTCGGACCCACCACTAGTGCCCAGTTGTTTCATGCGCTTACAACTGAGTTGCCAGATAGCGCCAGATGTCGCTATTATAAGCTGTTGTCCAAAAGTTTTTGAAGTATGTTGCAAAACTTTTTTGAGTGATTGTACATACGTATATGGCTGTCCCTAAATTTCCTTCTTCCTCTCATGATGATGCTAAGGTATATTTATCCATTGTTGCCACAGTTCTGTTGACATGTTGTAAACATAATATCATTGGTTCATATTCTTTTAATAACCATTGTACTTCTCGGCCTAATCTGGTCTGTAGACCATTTATGTTCCATTGTATAATATAGCTATTGAAAATATTTTGTTATAGCAGTCAAGTTTTACTCTCTTTTTTATATTATCAATTTGGATTTTTTCTAATAATTTACTCACGACATTCCTTTGTTTTTCTTTATAATATACTAAGTGCTCAGTGCGCATGCAACCTTTTTTATGGGCACTCAAATCTGTGGTTTCTTTTTTTCTATATTTCAAAAAATTTCTTCTAAAGTTTGTTAAACCATCTTTTGTTGTGTTTTTGTTGTTATTGCATAATTCAATGAAACAATCATTACATCCACAAGTATTATCATGTGTATTTCTCTTTTCATTTGCTCTTGTACCAATTACTGTAGATGGAGTAATCTCTTCCCTTTTGACATAATCATTGTTACCTATGGTGTGGTTCTCTTTCACTTCTTCAGTGCTTTCAACATCTGCCTTCATAGGTTTTACTATTGTTTTAGGAGATAAAGGTATATTCTTGGCTTGTTTTTGTTCCTTTTTCATCTGCTTTATCTTTGGTTTAACTGATGTTTCTCTAATAATTGTTGGTTTCTTTGTTTTTGGTGGTGTTCTCTCCAAAGGCCTTTTTTTTATCTTTAATTTCCAGTCCATCATGACCCTCCTTTGTTACTTTAGTAGTAGCATCCTCCTGTGTTTCTATTTGCATTAATATTCCAAATGAATTGGATAAAATATTATCCATCTCATTTGTACCTGTTTCTTTATTCTTTACCATTTTAGTTTTTATTTCTAAATTATTAATTTCTTCTTGAGATTTACTTTTCTGTGCTCTGTTACTTCTATCTGTTTGCATTTTTGTTTCATTATTTGTTCTTGTTAATGAAGTAGATGTATGTTTCTTAGACGGATCTTGAATTCCTCTCACTTTTAATTCCAACTTAGCCTCTTTTATAGACATCCCTGTTCGTTCTTGTAGTATTTTCAATTCCGTTTTGTATGTATAATAATAAATGCATTCTTTGGATCTTGCATGATGATTCTGCCCACAGTTAACACACTTAGGTTCACTGCACTTCAACTGTGTGGTATGTTCAGTAGATCCACATCCACAATAAGAGCATACTGGTTCATTACGATAATTTTTCTTTGTGTGCCCATACTTACTGCAATTTTGACACTGTAGTGGCTTTGGGACATAGGGTCTTAACTCTCTATTTTGACCTAAAATTCTTATTTTTTGAGGTATATCTTCACCCTCAAATTTTATTTTTGCTATTTTTAATATTTGTTTATTGCTATTTTTACTTGGTAAAACATATACCTCACACTCTTGGACCTTGGGGTATCTTTTTTTGAGAGAGTCTAATAGCATTTTCTTATCGACTGGTTCGTTGTTGTTTTCAGGAAGTACAATGGTACCCTGAATGTTAATAGTGTTTATATTTTTCAAAGACAAATAATCTTCAGACTGACTTTTTGTTGTGGTTTCTATAAGCCAAATTTTCTCTTTTATTTGCCTGAACGACATATATGTCGTTGGATGTCTATTTAATAAATAATTTTCTAATTTTAAAGCTGAGATATTTTGGTCAGCTTCCATGGTTGGAAACCTTGACCAACTTCCACTCCCAAAGGAGTCAAGGTTGGGTCATGTCGGCATTTACTCTTTTTGGGAGATTTATAAGGCAATAAAGTTTTATTATTACTCACATTTTGATTATTTGGATTATCCAGAGAACTGTCCATTTCCATGCTAGAAGATTTGCTCTGTACTAGAGCAGCAGTTGTCATCTGTGCCGGAATAATACCATCAAAGGGTCCCAGGTACAGACAGTCCCCGGTTATTGGTGGGGGTTCCGTTCTGAGGGTGTGATGATAACTGGCTGTTTTCGGCGCTTTTTCTGTGATTTTTGGGGCTTATTGGCACCAAAAAATTTAACATATACCTTAGTTTAACTAGACCACTGAGCTGATTAACAGCTCTCCTAGGGCTGGCCCGCAGAATTTGATTTATTTTATGTGGCTAAGAACCAACTGGTTACCTAGCAAAGGGACCTACAGCTTTTTGTGGAATCTGAACCACATTATAACAAGAAATGAATTTCTATCACTAGAAATAAATTCCTCTCATTCTTCATTGGCCAGTCAGAGAATTGAACGTGGGACCAGCAGAGTGCTAGCCGAGAACGATATCCCCGCATCCAGTGAGGAACTATTGGCACCGAAAAGTGCCGATTTTTGGTTATCGGCGCCTTAAAACCAGATCACCGTTAACCGGGGACTGCCTGTACTTGAATCTTTAAAATTACTCAGCATAAAGATTTAAGTATATAAAAAAATTAAACAGACCTGAAAACCTTAACAAGATACCATCAGCCTTTCATGGAGTTTATTCTTCCACCAATGGCACAAGTGAGAACCGACTCCCAAATGTTCGCTCCCTACCCTACCCCATAGGGGATGGCACAACATGATTAGAGTGGCCCAAGTGTAAGCCCAACCTGCTAGCTACAACTGACAATATTACTAGAATACAATCATCCCCACACTAATCATGTTATGAGCAAACTGGATAGAATGCCGAGAGTCTTATCCCCAGAACCAGACCCCTCTGGAATCCATGGTCCAGCCCTAAAGGATAGTTCTGCCTGATATCTCGCAGGTCCAAACATTACCGTGCAATTGATGGTCCTACCACAGTTCACACTATTTAGCTTTGGATATAAACCCAATCCCAGTTATGATATCTTTTCCTATTTATCAGGTCCGATAAATTTTAGCACAAGCGGAAAATTCCACAAAAGTTAATTCAAAGAAATATAAAATGGTACATGGGACTCTTGGACTCAAACCTGGCAACAGATTCCTGGGGTTCAAGAGCCCCCTCACCACATCAAGGTGGTCCCACATCGAGGGGGAACACTTTTCAATATATTTAAATATATCAAACTATTCTATTTTTTAAAAACCAAAAACAGAGCAAAAAACTGCGTAAAAATGAACAGTTTGACATCCTGAACAGGGAACTTACGTGTTTGAATAAGTGTGAAGCATGCACCCATATGGTTGCCAAACCAAAGATCCCTGGAACCTGCCATCTGAGAGTAACCGATGGCATGAGTCACCGCCTGTAATAAATATACTATTAAAAAGTAATTTTTTTTCAACTAAAACTTATTTTCTAATGCAAACAAACCACCTGTAATAAATATAGTATTAAAAGTAATTTGTTGTCAATTAAAACTTACTTTCTATTGCAAACAAATTACTACAATAGCCTTAAATTTGAACCAGCTCATTTTCCAGATGTGGTCCAAAAACAAAAAAACAATTCCCATCTTATTTGTAAATCCAAGCTCTAAAGCAAGCCTCAGGGGTGTAAAATAATTTCTGACTTAGTACTACTGTATATCAGTGAAGGAGTGTGACCGCAAATACCACACTGCGGTCATATATTGGAGTGCGCCTACCCGAGGGACACTGGAGGGCGCAGGCCGCCGAAAGGCGGCCCATCTGCAGTAAGGGCGCGCGTCTCCCTCCTCCACCTGTACCTCGTCATGTCGAGAGGAAAAAAATGCCAGACTCTTCAATGGAGGAGGGAGAAAACAAGAACAGAAAAAGAAGAGTCAGGATTACGAGCATTGTATTCTGCATTGATTTTATATTTAGTTTTATATTTATTACAAGTTTTTATATATCTGTATTTATTGGTGTTTTTGTATATTATTTCGTTTTATGAAAAAAAAAAAGTTTTTCACCTGCATTCCTTTTATTTATGTATTTGTACCAAATAAAAAATATATATATATATTATATATGTGTGAGTGTGTGTGTATGTATGAATGTGTATATATATATGTATATGTGTATATACAGTATGTATGTGTATATATATATATATATATATATATATATATATATATATATATATATATATATATATATATATATATATATATATATATATATATATATATATATATATATATATATATATTATATATATATATTTTTGGTAAGCAAAAAATCTTACATTCTAGTGATATTCAATCAATTACCTTCATTTTGTAACAAACGGGAAGTCTCTAGCACAATATTTCAATTTATGGTGAATTTTTAAAAAAAACTTTTTCCTTATGTCCGTGAGCGCTAACTCTGCTGAAAATCTCATAAATTGTTTAGTCACTTTGTCGTAATTTTTGCACCATTTTCTATTAGCCGTTACATAAAGTTTTATATATGAAAATGTGTGCAATTTCGTGTAGAATACAACAAAAAATAACTCATGGTTGTAGCTTTTATCAGTTTTGAAATATTTTCAGATAAATCACAATAAGTGCCAAAATTTCAACCTTCGGTCAAATTTGACTCGACCGAAATGGTTGAAAACTGCAATTGTAAGCTAAAACTCTTACATTCTAGTAATATGCAATCATTTACCTTCATTTTGCAACAAACGAGAAGTCTCTAGCACAATATTTCGATTTATGGTGAATTTTTGAAAAAAACTTTTTCCTTACATCCGCACGCGCTAACTCTGCTGAAAATCTCAGAATTTCTTTAGTCACTTTGTCATAATTTTTGCACCATTTTCTATTAACCGTTACATAAAGTTTTATATATGAAAATGTGTGCAATTTCATGTAGAATACAACAAAAAATAATTCATGGTTGTAACTTTTTTCAGTTTTGAAATATTTTCATATAAATCACGATAAATAGAAAAAAATTCGACCTTCGGTCAACTTTAACTCGACCGAAATGGTCGAAAACTGGAATTGTAAGCTAAAACTCTTACATTTTAGTAATATTCAATCATTTACCTTCATTTTGCAACAAATAAGAAGTCTCTAGCACAATATATCGATTTATGGTGAAATTTTTTAAAAACTTTTCCCTTTCCTCTGTGCGCGCTAACTCTGCTGAAAATCTAAGAATTTCTTTAGTCACTTTGTCGTAATTTTTGCACCATTTTCTATTAGCCGTCACAAAAAGTTTTATACATGAAAATGTGTGCAATTTCATGTAGAATACAACAAAAAATAACTCATGGTTGTAGCTTTTATCAGTTTTGAAATATTTTCATATAAATCACGATAAATAGAAAAAATTCGACCTTCGGTTAACTTTAACTTGACCGAAATGGTCAAAAACTGCAATTATAAGCTAAAACTCTTATATTCTAGTAATATTCAATCATTTACCTTCATTTTGCAACAAACGGGAAGTCTCTAGCACAATATTTCGATTTATGGTGAATTTTTGAAAAATATTTTTTTTTACGTCTGCGCGTTACGAATTCATGCATCATTTTGTGATGTTTTCTGTGTTGCTTTGATCATTTTACAATTTGTTATATACCAAAATCATCGCAATTTAGTGTACAATACAACGAAAAAAAAAATAACTCATTAGCTTTAACTGTTTTGCTAACAGCGCGATTTGTATACAATTATATATGAAATTTTTTTTCACGCTGTCTTATATGCCAATATTTATATATGATAATGATATTTTTTTCATTTCTGATGGTTGCATACTAAACTTCAGGGAATGACAAAAAAGGAGCCAAAAATGAACTCTTAATCTTAAAAACTAAGCATACTGTGATTTTTTGAAAAAATCTTTCTTTCCACTTCAGCGCTAACTCTCAAACCCTGCCGGCATACGGGAGACACTTTTGTAAATAGACACTCAGCGTTTAAGGGTTAAGCTCTTAGGAGGGGTGGAAAGAGGGATCTCAATGATAAGGGGTAAGTACAGTACCTAAAAAATTTACTTTATCAAAAAATCATTATTTTTGAGGCGAAACTTACCCTCCATCATTTGCTAACTCCAATACTGTGTGCTAGAGGAGGGCAAGGGATTTTCCCTATACAGTACTAACCAAATTGTCAGCTATCAGAAATGTCCTTGTTACTGCTTACCTGATGAATATGATTCCATGGCAAGGAACTTCATCAGGTGAGGTCCACTACTGTAGGAAGTGGCAAGTGGACTCTGAATATAACCATTGGTTGAGACTGTGCAATGCAGAATGGAAATCAGGCCTCTGTGCCTCTGGCCTGCAGAGTTGATGGGAGCTGAAACACAACTAAACAAGATCCCTAAAGAGTTATCACCTACATACCTGAGTTGCTGTGGCACCTCACACCAAAAACATCAATTTGCACAAAAAGGAGGTTCTTAATCAACTCACGGTAGCTTTCTCCAGGAGCAATGGCTCTGCAACATAAGTCCAACATTATTTACTCTAATGAACTTTGTTTGTCCTTACTTACAAGAAACAAAGCCGATACAACTAAGCATAATACAGCAATCAAAACAAAAGTAGAGTATATTACCATGTACAAATTCCAATACTGTACATATGGTTTCCCCCTTAACCAGGATGGGGTCGATAGCGAGAATGTATACTGTTCATAACACATAGGGGAAGACTAGGAGAAATATCCCCTGCCAAAACTATAGGTGCTAGTGAACGGCAGTCTTCCTACTGGCTCTCAACGGCCCTACAGTAGTTCTAAGAGAACACAGAGCTACATCTCCACTGTGCCACCAAAACTTGACGGTCTAGAGAGAGAGGAGGTGATAAAAACTAACAGATGTAGCTGCTGCTCTGACATCAGGCAGTTTCTCCTTCAAAAGGAGGCAATCCTCTGGAGACAATGCATGATGTGCTTCCAGGATTAAGGATTTATTAAAGAAAGCCATGGAATTCTCAGACATAAGATCCTCAGGATTCTGGACAGTACATAGGTTCCTGCACTGCTTCCTAACGGTTAAGATGGAATGTACCTTAGAGCCCTAACGGGGCATAAAAGTACCTCTTCTTCCTCAGGAGTTAGTCTCTAGAGAGGGGACAGAGAAAGCTCTTGGAAGAGCTTTGGCCTTGACATCATTCTTAGCATGAAAGGATGCCAAAAAAGATAGTTCTGCTCCAGTATATGGACAACCTACTAACAATGATATCACTTGTAATTCACCAGAAAGGCCACCAAAAAGTGTTTCTAAGAAAGAGCCTTGAGAGAAGTCTCTTTCTCAAGGGTTCAAAAGGAGGGCCTATATATAATGTCTTAAACCAATGAATAGGTTCCATAAAAGTGGCTTTAGCAAAACCTTTGGCATTCCAACTGAAATGAGTGAATAGCTTCACCTAAGTCAATCTCTTTTTAAATAACCAATCCAGAATACCTTAATACAAAAGCCAGAATGGATTTATAGCCTTGATGGAGGAAACAGACAAACCTTTAGCATCTCTCAAGAAGCACAGCAAATTTATTATACTGTTAAATAATGCTGGTGTGAAGACAGGGAATACCCCTGGACTTGCACCATGATCTTGTCAACAGTTTCCATGCAGTTGGACAATATTTCTGTGAAGTTTCTCTGTCCCTGACTGATGAAACAGATTTGTTTATGGAGGTAATAGTTTGGGAACTTCTACTAACATTTCCAGGACTTGGAAACAATACCTCCTTGGCCACCAAGGCACGATTAGAGTTATGGTGGTGTTCTCAGTAGTCCTCAACTCTTGAGTACCCCCTTCAGCAGTGGAAACATAGGGAAGGGCTACACAAATAAGTTTGTCCAGAACTATAATGTCTACTGCTCAGGCTTGAGGGTCTGGAACTGGGGAGACATATGGGTGGAGACAATGATTCAGTTTCGTTGTGAAGAGATCAACAAGGAGTTGGCCAAACACTCTCCAAACCGCCTCGCAAATTACTTACAGATCAATCGTCCTGTCCTGGACAACTTAGAAGGCCTGTCAAAACATTCAGTCAACCTAGCACAAACTGGGGCATATGGACAAATTCCTCACCACTACCCAGAGGCTACATCCCCGGTGATGGCTACCAAGGTTCCCGAATTCGTGCCCCCCTGCCTTCTTAGATAGGCCAGAGAAGACATGTCCAAGAAGACAGAAATTACTTTGTTGGGCACACTCACCCAGGTCTTGAATCCCTTCTGGATAGCCAACAACCCCATGCAGTTATGTGAAGACTCTCTTCTACTTGCAACCACACCCCTAAAGTGACTTGGTTCCCGGTAACCACATCCCCATCCTAGTTTGAGGCGACTGAATATAGTGAGAGGTCTGGACTCGGGGACTCGAAGGACTTTCCTGCAAGAAGCACTACTATGGACATCCAGCAATGAAGGGAAGGGATCAGATCTTGGCTTCATGGCTCCAACTTATTGTCTGGCTGAGTCTCCTCCTGTGCCAGTGCCTCTCAAGTGCAACTGAAGAGGTATCATCCAAAGTCAATTACCTGGAACTAGCTTCTCAAGATAAAACGTGGCCCAAGAGATATAACCAGCATTAGCTGGCATGCTCCCTGAGGAGGAGAAATCTCTTGTAATTAATAACAGATGGCCTACTCAAGCTTGTGTTGGAAAAACCTTGAAAAGAACTGAGTCAATCACCAAGCCCAGATAGGTCACCCTTTGTGTAGGTTCCTGATTATGACTTTGCAACATTTATTAGTAAGCCTAGGGCTTTGCCAAGCCCATTTAAAGCTCACTTGCCTTCAAACAACCCTCCTTAGACTTTGCAGAGATAATCGTCTTTTAGGTACAGAAGTATCTTTAATCCTTTACTACTTTTGGGAAACATCTAATGAAAGTTTCAGCAAATGCTGCATGAAAGTTAGGCATTATTTGTAAAGCCTCATATATTTATAACAGTGATAAAATCAATTCAACCTGTTTTAGGTCATTTGTCCTTCCTTTACTAGAATACTGTTCTCCAGTGTGGAGACTTATCTCTTCTAGATAGTGGTTCGTGGTAGAAGGCTTCTGTTTCCTAACATTAGCAGTTATGACTTGGACCATTAACTGATTGTCAATTTGCCATATGTTGTATTTCAACAGAGATTTTTCACATTCACAATTTATCCCTGATCCTCTTTTCATACCGAGAGCAACCAGATTCACTGAACTGCAGCACCAATATGCAATAAATGTACCTTGCTGTCGAACTTCTCAGGATGCTGTGCAACTGGAACTTCAGAAGTTCAAGTGAAGATGCAATGCATTACTACCTTCATAAAATTCAACTTGTATTTTAATATTTTTCTTACATTTTTATTTCTTAATCTGTTAATTTATCTGTTTTTCTAATAACTGATTTCCTCTTGCTGTATTTCCTATTGCATCTTTTGAATGAACACCATATTCTTTGAAAGCTTGAATTTCAAGTACTGTATATGGCCCCTGTGGGTTTGTTCCATACGAATAGGGTTCATCTTATAATAATAATAATAATAATAATAATAATAATAATAATAATAATAATAATAATAATAATAATTCATGAAGGGGATGGCACCCTGGTGAAAACTTGGGGCACATAACTCAGCTTGAAAAAATGAGCTTGACATTAATGTCTTTCCCACAAAGACAAAGTGTAGGAACTTCCTTGAAATGTGGTGAATGGGGCCACAAAAGTGTGCACTTTTCATGTCCACTGTAATCATCCATGTAACCTTCTCCATGACGATTAAAGACGGTGGAGACTGACTCCATGGGAAAAAAATTTGGACCAGGTTGGACACAGAGGTTGAGCCTGGATAAGTCTACGATTGGCCTCCAACCTCCCATGGGCTTTAGAATTAGGAATAGCCTGTTGTAAAAAGCCCGGCAAAGTACCTGATGCCTCCTCTAATTCTGCCTTCTCTAATGAGGAAAAGACTTCCTATCCCACCACCTGTCTCTTCTCTAGGTTGTTCTGTATGGAAGGAATGCAAAAACCTTCCACAAGAACTTTCTTTACCCAGGCGTCTACATCTAAGTATTCCCACACTTGAGTGAAGTGGCCCAACCTGCCACCCACAGGCACCTGAGGGCTCAAAGAACTATTCTTTATTAGACTCAGGATTCTTGATATTAGTGGCGGAATTGCAAAGCGCCCCTACGGCAGAACGAGATATGGATCCTTGCTGCCAAAGACACATCTTCCTTCCTTAGCCCGGAAAGGAAGACCCAGAGAAAGAGGCAGAATTGCCCAAAGTCCATTTATAGTAAGAGGGAGAGAAGGAAACTTCCCTTCAGTGGCATGGAACTGGTGGAGAAAAGAACTACTCTGGCTTTCTCTGTATCTGCAGCTATTGGCATGGATAGCTTGTCATCTATCATCTTTCCAAAGGGATGAGCTGAAACCAATGACTGTCTGCTAAGGAGGGAGACTGAAGGAAACAGCCGAGAGCACATCTGCTCTCTCGTTTGACCTTAGAGGTTGCTAATGACATGAGACAGTTCAACCATCACATTAAGATATGCATTATCTAGGGAAGCAAAAACCCTTAGGGCTTTCACATTAAGATATGCCTTATCTAGGGAAGCAAAAACCCTCAGGGTTTATCAATGAATCCCTCACCCAAGGAAGAAGTCCTCCAAACTCTTTCAAACACTGTTCAACCATTTTCAGCACGATTCACTAGGGGACATAGCTACGATGGCGTTAGCTAAGCTCTTACACATATCTTGGCCTCTTGAATTGAGAAATGCCATAAGCAGATGCAATTGCACCACTCTTGGCTGGAAAAACATGGACAAAAAAACAGCTGGATCAGGAGAAAAGGGAAAAAAATCCCCTGCTTGATACACCAAAGTCTTCCTAGAAGACAGCAAAGGAGACAGGAGAGAGGACTTTCAAAAAAGGAGATTCTCTGTGGCCAAACATTTGCCACTGAGTCAAATCTCCCAAGTACAGAATCTGATAGCTTAAAGAAAGAGCTGCAGATATCTAAGCACAACTGAAATAATTCCTTAAAACTGAGGTGACAGACTAAACGCTCCTCCTCCTGTACAGGAGACAAAGGAGAATGCTGTCAGGAAGAGCCAGGTCTATAAGTGTCCTCTTCATCAGGGACAAAAGTAGCCTCAGAACCAGATGGTCTCACAAGACCAGGTGCTAGTTCTCATACTCCATCTGGCAGAAACTTTCATGTTAAAAAGCTCTCTCAATGTGCAGATTCACTGATGCCTTGCACGGACTCACTAACGCCTTGTGCGGACTCGTTGACGCCTCTTGCAGACTTGCTGATGCCTATACGGACTCTTTGCTGGCCATGTGGACCTGCTGCTGGCCATGTGGACTCGACGACGACTGTGCAGACTCACTGATGCCTGTGCGGACTCGCTGCTGGCCGAGCAGACCCGCTGACACCAGTATGAACTTACTGATACCTTGTACAAACTTGGTAACGCCCTGCGCAGCCTCAACAACACCTCATGCAGATAGACGACATATGAGGAACTGTACACGGACTCAACGTCTTGTGGAGACCAACAGGCTAACGTGCAAATGCAAATATCTGGTATGCTTAGCCTCAGCTTCAATGGAAGTCTATAAAAGCCACAAAAGCCCAGGCATGGACATAACAGTGGCCTTGTCAAAAACAAAACTTGGACCATCGGTGATCAAAGGAGAGAACTGGGGCGAATGCTTACTAAATGATTGCATATCTACAGACTCAGGACTACTAGTGATGGCTGCAGGCGCAATGGCAGCACTCACTACTTATCGCAATCAGTCAACTGGCTCGGGGAATACACTGTTACTGGGACATCCAGCGTGTCGGTGACACAGAATTTCAGTTTATACAGGGGTACGTGGTATAACTATTGGGGTACCTGGTGTTTTTGTACCTTACGAGGGAATGAATATAAGAAGAGTGGATGATGACAATGGATTGGGTGTACATGAGAATTTGCAGGTGGATTCTGAACATGTTTCTGTGGGCAGGAAGTGTTATAATGGGGTTTTGTCGGATGATGTAGTTCTAGGTCCTGTTATGGTTTCTGTGGTGAAAGTTTGGGTGAAAGGTGTGCTTAAATCCAGACAGGAATGTGTGGATGAGTGCAGCAAAAAGCTGAAGGGGGTAGTGTGTACGATTTCTATAAGCAATGTATCGAGTTCAGGGGATACTTGGGTGGAGTTGCTAAACTGTAATGATTCAGTTCGGAACTATCAGAAAGGCACTTATACGGTTGATTTTGTTGACTGGGTTGATGAAGATAATTCAGTTGCTATTGTCGGGGACATGTGTGAATTTTCAGAGGTAGGTTTACAGGCTAAGAGGCAGGTTTTTAGGAATCATTTAGCCAACGCTGATTTTAAAGAATATACTGTGGGTGTAGATGTTCTGGCTGAGTTTGTGGATGTAGTCACAATTACAGGGGATAATTTAGGGTTAGCAAATGTGTTAGAACACAATGTTCATTTAGAGAAGAAGACCAAGCCTATTTTTGTCCCTTCATATAGGATTCCTTTTAAGACTAGAGAACAGGTAGAGCAAGAGGTTAATAAGTGGGAGGAGGAAGGTATTGTTAGGCCCAGTTCCTCGCCTTTTAATTTTCCGTTGTTAGCAGTGCCTATGAAGGGTGGTTCAGTCCGGGTTTGTGTGGCCTTTAGGAAGTTGAATGAGAGAACCATTCCCGATAGTTACCTGTGGCAGGCTTGCCAGATTTAAATGTTGAAATTGGGGCAAGAATATTTATTCTTCAATTGATCTGATGCAAGGGTACTTGCAACTACTGCTTAGTGAGGAAAGTTGCAAGTATATGGCGTTTTCTTTGCCGAAGGGACACTAAGTTCGTGCGCATGCCGTTTGGTTTATCAGGCAGTCCTATGACATTTACTAGGCTAGTGAATACAGTTTTACATAGCTTGTTGGGGAAGTCCATCTATGTATATACGGACGACATCTTAGTTGCCACTGATTCTGTAGAGGAACATTTAGAGGTTCTTAGGGAAGTTTTTAGGAGGCTTACGTTAGCGGGTTTGAAGATAAAATTTGCTAAGTGTCATTTTCTGAAGATGCAGATATTATATTTGGGTCATGTCATTTCTAAAGAGGGTGTTGGAGTGAATAAGGATAAAGTTACGGCAATTGTAGATTTTCCTACTCCCAAGAATAAGAAACAGATTCGGAATTTCTTGGGCATGATTGGATTTTTTCGTAGATTTGTAAAGGGGTTTTCTACTTTAGAGTCTCCTTTGACAGATGTCCTGAGGGATGATCTGCAGTTTGTATGGGGAGATGGACAGCAGTCATCCATTCAGAATATTAAGGATGCTGTAGTTAATCCCCCAGTGTTGAAGTTTCCTGATTTTGAATGTCCTTTTACTTTGGTGGCAAATGCCAGTCACGATGGCATAGGGGCCTGCCTTATGCAGAAGTTCGATGAAGGACTCCATCCGATTGCATTTTACAGTAGGGAAGTCTAAGACACTGGGTAGTAATGAACAGCTATGGTCAGTAGTGGACAAGGAAGCCTTTGCTGTAGTGCCTAGTTTGGTTCATTTTAAGATGTTATTGATGGGCAATCAAGTAGAGGTTCTTACAGATCATAAGCCACTGTTGGATCTTTTCAATAAGCTGGATCTTTCCCCTAAAAGACCTAGGAGGTATTTGACAATCAGGGATTTTGATGCCAAGCTTGGGTACATAGAGGGTAGATATAGTGTTGTAGAGGACACCCCTAGTAGAAATTTTTTCTGATTCAGATGGTTCTCATGTATGTTATGTATGAACTGATTTTTGAAAGTAGATTGTATTTTTCCTAACTATACAAACCTGAAGTCCTTTACATTAGGAATTACTTTCAGGCGTAGGCTGGAAACGGCCGTTAAACTCTTGAGCAAGGTGGTTAGGCAGTAACTACCACCAAGTAGGCGGGAATACCCGCCTGCCTGGACGTAAACATTCCAGTTTGCCTTTCGGTCCAGGTTCAGATTGAACCTGCCTCTGACAAAGTGATCGGGTTGTGGGAAATGCAAGATCAATTGTCAGACTTCTGGGCCTTTTCCTATGAATGAGTAAAACGTCATTTCATACAAAAATAAGGTAGGATGACCCTTGAGAAAATGGCGACAATAAGACAAAAATCACAATGTTTAAAAGTACATAGTGTTTTTCATAACTATACAAACCTGAGGTCCTTTACATTAGGAATTATAGTACTTACGCTAAAGCTGGACACAGCCGTTAATCTCTTGAACAAGGTGGTTGGGCAGTAACTAACATCAGGTAGGCGGGAATACCCGCCTGCCCAGATGTAAACATTCAAGTTTGCCTTTCGGTCCAGGTTCAGACTGAGGGGTGACATGACGTGAGCATAAAAATGTAATGTAGAGGACCTCAGGTTTGTATAGTTAGGAAAAATACAATTTACTTTTAAAAATTGTGATTTGTTCCAACACCATATAAACCCTTAAACGCCTACTGGACCTATCATACGTCGACTAATTAAATATTATCTAACTGGATGAGCCTAATCTGAGTTATTCAAAAAGCCATGCTTCTCTCTTGATAAACAGTCCACAAGTATCAAGCAATTTGTAACTTTGAACAAAAACCCAACAGATAACACATCCATTCGGAATGAGGTCCCTTTCTTCAGTACAATCTCTACTAATGCACAGGTAAATAATTGTGTATGTGATAAAGTTAATATATATATATAAGTGTATATATGCATATATATATACATATATATTATTATTAGCATAGCATAGCATATATATATATATAGCAGCATATATATATATATATATATATATATATATATATATATATATATATATATATATATATATATATATATATATATAAAACCAGAAGTGTGTGGAAGTAGACAGCATGAAACATAATTCACTTTATTCCTTATATATTTAATGCTTCGAGACCAATGTCTCATCATCCAGGCTAAAAATCAAAGACAAAAAACTGATAAGCAATACAGCATAACAAATTATTTTTGTTGACACGCGAAAATACATTGAATAAAGTAAGGCAAAAGTAAGATACTCAAGAAATAAAAATTACGCTACAAGAAGAGAAACATATTTAAACCGAGAGTAGTTAAAAAGATACTTTATCTCAACGGAGTTCAGTTGCTTGTATGAAAATGCACCGAAAGTAAAACAAGAAGAAGGGCGTGATTTAGGCTATGTACTAAGGAACAGATGAAGAGTGGTTGCTTAAGGTGGAACTAGTTTCTTTATAGCTAGAGATTCTATTGGAAGGTGTGCTCATATGGGCTTGATAATAATATTTTGAAATCCTTATAATTTATATTATTTTTGCAAAATTTCCCATGATTCCTAATGTTAGATAATTCTGGGTTGATAGTTTATAATTTAGACGTGAAACTAGTTTATATGTGCATCACATCCACCTGTTAGCGCTGTGTTGCCAACGAAGTCTGCCTGCTGCATCGGCAGCAAGTATAAATATAGACAACACCGACTGCATTAAGGAGGTAATTTCTCTTTATGACGCAACATACTACCAATAGTCCTAGGGTTCATTAAGACTAACCTGGACATCAACGGCCGGAAATAAATAATTAAGAAGGCAATTCTCCTCAAGTGAGGTAAGAAAGAGGTGTCATGCACATAAGGAAATCGTGATATAGAGCTTAAGTTTATGGGCCAAATGTATTGTTGTTGGAGGGATGAAAATGAAAATCCAGCGTTTTCCTGGACATATTTCATAAAGAGATTAGGAGGATATAATTTGATTTAAAATAATTGAAGGATCTCCGATTTCTTTGTGGAAAAGACTCAATCAGAAGTTAATGTTATGGCTCTGTGGAGGAGGGTAGACAATGAATTTAATTTAAAATTGAAAACAAAACTATAAAAGTTAAGACCAAGGCCTGTGAAAGTTGCCTTCAAAATGCTCGTGTGAAAACGGCTCTATATCGGATGACAATCGTATCTAAGAATGGTAGTTTGGTTATTGCTTTCCAATTCATATGTAAATCTAATGTTGGAATATATATATATATATATATATATATATATATATATATATATATATATATATATATATATATATATATATATATATATATATATATATATATATATATATATATATATATATATATATATACATATACATATACATATACATATATATATACATATATATATATATATATATATATATATATATATATATATATATAGAGTATATATATATATATATATATATATATATATAGTTATATAAAGAAAATATAGTAGACACTATAGTTGATATATATATATATATATATATATATATATATATATATATATATATATATATATATATATATACATATACAAATATATGTGTCAGCTACATAAGTTTTTATCTCTCGTGGCTCTTTAAAGTAAACATTTGCTTCATTACTTCTACTGTCTGTGCGTTTCAATAGTCTACTGGAGCCTTCTGAATCCTTGGTTGTAGAGTTGTTTATTGTGCTTCTCCCACCAAAGACCGCTACTTGTTACTTGGTACTCTGCCCACGACACCTCTCTTTATTTCATGTAAGGAGCATTTTGTTGGTTTGGTCTTCTGCCTCCTGCCATGCTGGACTGCTTAAGAGGCACTCCACGTGATATTTGTCTGGACTGACAAGAGATTACATTCAGCTGTCCTGTGTGAGAAGTTCTCCTTTTTTCAAGGCTGTTGTTCAGTGGTAATTCACCACCTTGCACCATTGCTCTGGTTATATTTGGATGGGCTTACCAAGTGGACTTGTTCGCTGATGATGCATCAGCACGCTGGATGCACACACTGACCCCTTTGCAACCTACAGGTGTGCTCTACAGTTCTCATGTTTGCTGAGACCATTGTCACCGCCCACACCCTGAGCTCTCGTCTAATGATATGGGCACCGCCTCCAGAATCTTCCCGTAAACAGGCGTTGACTCGAGATCTTCTGAGGGCTGTTAGGAGGACTTTTGGTCACGAAGAAGAGTAAGTATCTGATACTGTACCTTCTTTTTATCCAAATAGATTCATTCCCTTATGGTTGAGCATTTAGGTCTGGGAGACTAATACATCACAGTGCTGATCAAACCATCATTCGCTGGATAAACTGCTTCAGTGCAGAGACTACAGTATTGCATTGAGTTTTTTGGGAGAACATATCTATATAACGGTATACTGTAAATATTCTGTTGAGTTAGGTTAAGGTTTTTCCTTCTTTCACTTCACTGTTACTGACTTAGTTTGGAAGTTTTTTTTCTTCTCTCAGCACTTTCCTCTATCAAACGTTTATGAAGGTTAACCGAGGGTTTGAAAAAAGGAGTTGTAGGCAAATGTGTTCACACCCATCAGCCAACAATTCGAGGATATGTACGAAAAATTTATTGGAATAAATCTAGGCATTTGTATTAAAGTTTTCAATTACCACTCAATAAAGTGTATTTTGTCTGTATTGATGTTAATCTTACTCTATAGCTTGCAAGCTGTCGAGTAAGTGCAAATTTTTTTGGAAGGCACAGAAAGTGCCTGGAAATGTTCAAACTTTAAAGTGGAAAAACAAGGTTTTTGATAAATTATCTTATCAGGACAACAGAGTCCTTAAAATTTGGTGACCTTTTTACCAAGATATTTACCAGCAATATAGTGGTTAAGCACTTGAGGGGTAATACGGTGATAAAAATTAGTATCTTATTAGGACCCCCTAAATAAGGAGGTAACATGGGTTCACTAAAGGAAAACATTGAGGCGGAGGCAATTTGTTTCTTAGCCATGAGGATTGGGAAAGAGTTGACATTTGTGGTTCTTTGCAGACTTCTTTATTTTAAATCTCGCCACTGAGATCAGGAAGGGTCCTTTGTTATGGAGGTAGACTATGGCTATAAAGGATAAAGAATCTATTTTGGAAGTTAGTCATGGTGAAGAAATCCCTGTAGTGGCAAAAACAGGACAATGTTAGTCGGGAACCAGCTGAAAAGCAGATCAGTTAGACATCTTGAAGTACGTAAGTAAAATAAAAGATTTGAATTTAAATCTCTGCAACTGCAAGGAGAGACAGCTAAGGATAGACAACATGAGAATGATACAGAGCTCAGATAAAGTTGAGTAATGATAATAGTAATAATAAAATAACAATTTTAATTTGACGACTGCAATAAAGTTACTGCAGTTCCCTGCTTTAACTAAGAGGATGTGCCTGGAATCTTTCATACAGCTGAACATATCACTATTAAAACCTCGTGGCCTCAAGATATGTGGACAACTTTAGTTCAATGCACCGAAAGATGGGTTCAACGCAGTACAAGGTATATAAATACTTAGCTTATGAACTTTCTACTGATTACATACTGTTAAATCCATTATATTTAAAGCCTATGATCTCGTCCTAGAGGCATATCAGCAAAAATATGATATTTTAATGATAAAATAAGGTTTGTTCATACTTACCTGGCAGATATATATATAGCTGTATTCGGTCCGGAGAATTAAATTTCATGGGAGTACACGCAGTGTGGCCGGTCAGGTGGAATATACTCATTCCCCGCCGCTGGGAGGCGGTATCAGGAACCATTCCCATTTTCTATTCAGATTTTCATAGTGCCGCTTGGTTCCCTGAGGGAGGAGGGTGGCATCATTTAATATATATCTGGTTAGGTAAGTATGGAACAAACCTTTATTTTTTAATCATTAAAATATCATTTTGTTCATGAAACTTACCGTTGTAGATATATATATAGCTGAATCGCACCATTGGAGGTGGGCAGAGACAGCATAGGATTGAGAAAGAAACAAATGCAGATGATTACACATCTTGGTTCTTTACCTTTTAGCATAGCTGACTTCAGATTGTTGTCACCCAAGTCTGGCGCTCGTTTTTACTGAGTTTCCAATTGAGTGTAGACCTATATGGTTGAGAGTTCCAGATGATCTGTCAACGGGACGTGACCACTGTGTGACCAGACCATAGCCCTCAAGAAGGAAGCAAAGAGACAAAAAGCAACCACCTGACCTACCAAACATCGCAGGACTGGTTAAAAAATTCAAGGGAAAGGAAGACTGCCCCACAGTCTACCCACAACCATAAAAACACAACTTAAAAATTTTTAAAACTATTCTAACCATACATTAAAGGATAGGATGGGTACTGCCTCCTTTCTCCCAAGATCGCATTTCAGCCAAACGTAAGGTCCCAATGAACAGCAAGACTCATACACTGTTCTTACGCCCTTTAGGTAATGAGAGGTTAACACAGAATGATTCTCTCTCCAATAGGTGGCATTCATGGCCATCGCTCAGAGCCATGCTCTTTGAAAGGCTACTGACGTTGCAACAGCCCTAATCCTCATGCGCTTAACTTTCAAAAGTTCGAAGTCACTCTCCTGACAACTTTATGCGCTTTCTTGAATGGTGGGACCAAAGAAGAAAGCCATGATTCTTTGACATGGGGACGCTGTAATCTTCCTTACCCAGCAATCATAACCTATCCAAGTAAGACCCTTTGACTCTTTCGCCTGTCCAAGTAGAACTTTAGAGCCCAACAGGGTATAGCAATCTTTCTGGTTCCTGACCCAGCAACACTCCGCCAAACCTTTCAATCTAAAGGACTTGGGCCAGGGTGAGACGGTTCTCATTCTGGCAAGAAACGTGACGGTTGAAGAGAGCACACCGCATCGCCTCCTTTAAAAACCAATTGACTTAGATATTGCATGAATCTCACTGATTCTTGCAGCGAAAGCAATTCAAAAATAACGCCTTCTTTGTTAGCCCTCAAAGAAGCAGCATGAAGGGGTTCAAAAGTGCTTTGCATCAGAACTTAAGAACTACCCAAATCTCCAAGATGGGAACCAAATACTGATGCACCCAGTCGCCCCGAACACCTAACAGGTCATGGTCCGTATTGTTGGCTATATCTATTCCTCTGCGCCGAAAGACCGCCGACAACATACTTTATATCCTAATAGTAGAGACTGCCAGCTTCAGAACTTCCTAAGAAAAGAAGGAAGTCCCGCAATCTGCCCACAGTGGTCGAGGAAGAGGAAATCCTCTGCTGCACTTTCACCGTCGGGAATACGCCCACTGACTGGTAAACCGCGACGATGTTCTCTGGCTCGCGACGCTTGCCACTCGTGCTGAAAACCTCTCGCCTCAGCATTTCTCGATAGTCTGAACCAAGAGTCAGACCGAGAGCGAGAGGTTTTGATGGTATCGCTCAAGTCATGCTGTCTGAGTAGATCTGGACGAAGAGGCAACACCTTGAAAGTCTACCAGAAGCTTACATTACCTCCGGAACCACTCCTTGTAAGGCCAATACGAGCGATCAGAGTCGTCCCCAGCAGGGGTTCGGCACGACGCCAACTTCCTGACCACTTCTCCCAGGATCTTGAAGGGAGGGAAAGCGTAAAGGTCCAGACGACCAGTCCCAAAGAAGGGCGTTCATTGATACTGCCCCGATCCAGGACAGAGAGCAGCAGAGCGGAAGCCTGTTGTTCGATACAGTAAACAGGTCTACCAAGGGTCGAATCTTGTTAAACCTCACAGTTTTTGGCACACCTCCTGGTTCAGAGTCCACTTGGTCGGAGCAGTTGATGACGTACGACTTAGCAGGTCCGCCTCACGCTCTGAACGCCCGCTACAAACCCTCGTCAGGATCGTGAACGCTCCTGGAACTCGCCCCACAACAGGATCTCTTTCGCAAGTGCTCTAACAGGGAAATCTTAGAATGAGTGCCTCCTCGTTTTTTCAGGTAAGCTAGAGCTGTGGTATTGTCCGCGCTACTCCGGACTGTGCGATCGACACTTGATCTTCAAGAATCGGCTACAGAAGAATCGCTTCTCTAATTTTCATATATTGATATGCCAGGTCACCCGTTCCCCTCCAGGTGCCTGACACTTTCTCTTCCCCAGTAAAGTTGTTCTCACCCTGACATTGACGCCGGAGAACAACACTAGGCCTGGGTTCGAAGGCCGAGATACCGCCTCTGAAAGCTTCGGTGGATCCAACCACCACCTGAGATGCTCCTTCACCTCGAGGGAAAGTTTGAGAGACAACTCGAGATTTTCCTTGTCTTCCCAGTTGTCTCGCAGGGGAAGAACTCAGCAGAAGCCTGAGATGGGAATTTCTAGGGAAACAAACTTTTCCAGTGAGGAAATGGTCCCCAGCAGACTCATCCACTCCTCACCAACATGTTTCTTCCCTAGGAAGGCTAGGACTTTTCCGTAGTACATTGTTGGACGCCCGGGACGGAAAAGCCCGAAATACTGAGTCCATCTGAACTTCTTGTGATACACGATGGACTGAGTTGGGGTCAGGTGACTTTTCGGAAGCGACCAGCAGGCCGAGTTCTTTCATTGTGTTCAAAGTTGCTTGTAGATCCTCCAGACACCTCTCCTCCTCATGACGCCGCGAATCAGCCAGTCGTCCAAGTACGGCCAATAATTTTATCGCCCGTCGATGCAGCCACCTTGCTACATTCCTCATGATGACGGTGAAAATCATGGGAGCTGAAGATACAGTGAAAGAGCTCTGAATTGATACACTTTCCTCAAGATCAACCTCAGGAACTTCCTTGACTGGAGATACCAGAGACGCAGGAAGTACGCCATTCTGAAGGTCGGTGGATGCTCATCCAATCCTGGTCTTAAGGTTCCTAGAATAGACTGAGCCGCCCATCTTGAAAGTTTCTTTCACGACGAAGCGTTCAGGCCGTTGACATCCAGCACAGGTCTCCAACTTCCTGACTGTTTCGGGACCAGGAACAGCCTGCTGTAGCCTGGGAATTCACCCAGGGTCTAAGACCTGTCTCTACTGCTCTCTTTGACGAGCATTTGCCGTGAGCAGGTCATACAGGATCTCTTGTTTCTCTGGCTCCGTACACTGGAGAGAGGTCCATACAAAGGCTTAAGGAGGGGGAGAAAGGAAGGATCTTGTATCCTTTCTCTAAAACCGAAAGTGAATTCAACTGTCTTAGCTCCCTCCTCACTTTCCAGGCCCGAAAACTACAGCCTGGCACCCACCGGTATTCGGGAGGAGAATCACATCACTTCTGCTCCCTACCTCAGCAAGGGCTTTTCCTCTCGGAGGTTCTTCTCGAGAAGAAGGCTTTGAAGATGATCCGGCACGAAAGGGCTTTTCATCTTGGTGAATGTTGACGGGTTGACGCCGCCGAGGTCGCGGGAATCAAAAGCAGCGCTCGATGACTGAGCCAACAGGTCCTGTGTGGTCTTCTTCGCAAGCTTGCAGCGCATGTCCTTACCATCGGGGAGCGGGAAAAGATGACTGCAGGAGCAAACAACAGTTCTCCTTTCTGTGCCAAGGAGACGGACTTCGTAGCGAAACCGCAGAAGAGTGACCTCTTCTTAAGCACTCCAGACGCAAAGTGCGAGGCCAATTCGTCAGAACCATCTCGGACCGCCTTGTCCATGCAAGACAAGATGCTCAAAAGGTCCGACAAAGAGATCGAGTCCTGACTCAGACTTATGTCCAAAGCCCAAGGCACCAGTCAAGGAAGTTGAAAACTTTTATCGCCTTGAAAAGGCCCTTTCAAAGATGGTCCATCTCCGTGGAGAGTCCAGAACGAACCTTGGCTGTCGACAGATGAGACCTCCTCCTACCGAATCAACGAGAGGCGAAGTCTCCTCAGATGAGGAAGGGAAGATCGTGAAGCTCAAGTCTTTCTCCGGTCTCATACCACACGCGCTACCCGAGTCTTGAAGGGGGAAGGGCGAAAAAGAAGACTTTCCTTGAGCTTATGAGTCCATCCACAAATGGACTTTCTTCTTAGCGCCCGCTTAGTGGAAAGCGATGAATATCTTCAGAAATCCCGGGTTTCTGTAGACTTAGTCGGGTTAGTTGAGGAAGGAGGAGAGAGAAATGCTGGCAGAAAACTTGTCGGGAAACAATTCTTCAACAGCTTGACGAGAATCTGGTAGTCCGAATGACGGTGACCGGATCTCAATCTCATCTTCAGACTCCGAGACCTGGTCTATCTCCAACATCGGCAAGAGCAGAGGCAGAAGTTGAGAGGAAACACGCCGAGGACCCTGCTTGGAAGAGGAACTGGCGGCAAAGCAGCAGGAGAACCAGGAACCACACGGTATACAGCAACGGCAGGTGGAGCGCCTTGAAGGGAGTCAAAACGCCCATCGGGGCGCCACGCCTGGCAGCATGACGAGCTTCGAGCGCCCAATCAGCCGCCACGCCTGGCAGCATGATCGAACGCCTGGATCGGGGTCCCCAGAGCCGCCACGTTTGGCAGCATGACGAACGGGAGCCTGACGCAGCCGCCATCACAAAAGGTGAACGTGACGCCTGTGAACGAAGGGAGGGGAGGACGCCCTGGGTGACGCCACGCACGATCCTCCCCAACACACCTCCGGGACGAGTTCAGGGTTCCTTCCACACGAGCAGGCGAAGTAGACGTAAGGTGAAGAACGAGGAGCAGGAGAAGGAGAACGCCTAGATCTCTTCACTGGAAGTCTAAACATCCTTCCGACGTGCACAGACCTGGACTCTCTCTCTGCAATGAATGAGAGTTTGCTGCTGCATGGAGGCAATATGGTCTCGCAGACGCCTCTGGAGAATTACGGAACCTAGAGGCAGAAGGACGAGGGGACGTCCTAATCTCTCTTCTTGAGGGAGGAGAGCTCTGGGCGCTCAAACACGCTCTTCGATGACGCCCTGTACTTCTTTGGCGGGGGAATCAAGATCCACAAACTCTGGGCAGGAGCATGAGTAGAGAGAGAGGATGCGTAGCGCCCTCCTCCTAAGCTTCTTAAGAGGGCGAGAGTCTATCTGACGGTTCCAACCCCGCGTGGGGAGGACGTGTCAGAAGGATCGGCAGCCCCTTTAGGACCTAACACCAGTTCGCGCTCTGGGCAGCCTTGGGAACGCCTTCAGGACCTGCCGGCGAGCTTTTCAGACTGGCGGGGTTCCTCGTCACCCTCCTTCTCGCTTTCGACATGCCTTCCCTGAGTCCCGGGAGTCCAGCAGAGTGTCCAGGCCTAGAGGCATGATGGCCGAATGACGCCCTCCACTGCACTGGGTGGGCACTAGTCACTTCACAACACTGTTCTTGAGAGCTGACACCTTAGATTCTAATGCACCTAATCGATTCCATCATGGCGAAAGCATATTAGTCTCCACTAAAATGATCTCAGGGGCTGAGACAAAACCACAGGGTTAGGCCCTCTAAAGGTACAGGGGAGTTAGGCTGACATCAACACTTCCCAAGAAAGAAGCACTCCTGGAGTGAAGACCTCCCTCAGTCGATCACGCCCAACTTCCTCACATATTTATCATACGCTCCATTCATTTTCAGTAGACAAAGAAGCACATTCATCACACCTATCATTCAACATGGCATATAAAAACTCAGTTAGAACATACAGTGTGAGGTCAAATCGTAGCTTTCGCAACCTCACCTACATTCAGACATCACACACGCACGGTAACTAGCAGAGCTAGACCCAGACATAATGATAGTCTAAAGCAAAACCAAAGAAAAGTCAAAAAAGCGTATGCCGATCTACCGATCCAAAGTCAAAATACCAAAAGACAATCAGATACTCAAGAAAAAAGCAAATCCTAAGACGGAGGTGCAGACAACAGTTGTTGACAACACCGGCGACAGAGAAAATCTGGAATAGAAAATGGAATGGTTCTCCTGATGACTACCCCAGCGGCGGAATGGGTACTAACTACCTGACTGGTACCGCGTGCCGCGAAATTTGAAATTCTGTCGGACCTTCGAGAATACAGCTATATATATATCTGACAGGTAAGTTTCATGAACAAATCTGTAATTTCAGGAAAGATTTGGACATGACTATTATTGAGTTTGCCAGGAAGAAAGGCCAATTTTTTGAGGATTGGCTAAGGAGTGAGGAGGTAGATAATTTTGATAAACTTAAGGAGCTTATCCTGGTTGAAGAGTTTAAGAGAATGGTGTCTAAAGAGCTTAAAATACACCTTGAAGAGCTCAAAATAGATTCTCTTCAAGAAGTAGCAATTGTGGCTGACGAATATTCACTGGCTCATCATCAGGAATCCATGAAGAGGGAGATCAATTTTGGCAAGGAAGGTTTCCCCTGGACAATTGGAGAAAAATTAATAAGACAAAGGCAACAAGCTTTGTGGCTAAAGATGAATATAACTACACTGGTGTAGATAGTAAGGTCAGTACTTTGCCTATTCCTGGAATGGACTTGATTTTTGCTATTGATTTGTTGTTGAAAATTAACCAAATTATTTGCCTATTCCTGGAATTGACTTGATTCTTTGCTAATGATTTTGTTGTTGACAATGAACCAAATTATTTCCCAGTTTTGTCTTTGATGGCGACAGACGGTAGTTGTGATGGCTCTTTGCCAGAATTTGATGATCCTGTCTCCACTGTCACTCGTTCTTGTTCCAGAGGGGTAGACTTAGAAGACCTGGATTTAGACTTAGAAAGTGTAAATAGACAGGTGATTGACATGGTGACTAGTAGTAATAAAAGTAGTATAATTTCTGATGATGTCGACTGGAAACCCGAGGCTTTGAAGGAAGCCCAATCAAGGGAGTTTAACGATGTGACTACTGAAACTATTGAAAATGATTTCTCAAAATCCTATTTTGTTAAAAGGGATGGCCTACTCTATAGGATCAGTAGAGCAGTGGAAGCTCCTGCTGACCAGATGGAAGTAGTCCGTCAGCTGGCAGTTCCCGATAAGTATTGGAAAAAATCACTATGGTTGTCTCATGAGATTAATCTTGCCATGCATTCCAGTGTTCGAAAGATGTTTCAGAAATTAGTCGAACATTTCTTCTGGCCTGGAATGCGCACACATGTAAAAAAAAAAAACATCCTCTCTTGTAACACTTGCTAAATCATGGGTAAACCAAATCAAAAGGTACCTAAAGCTCCTTTACTTCTGATTCCTGCTGTTGGGGAACCCTTTACTGAAGTCGTGGTAGATGTGGTTGGTCCATTGCCGCAAACACGAAGTGGCAATGAGTATATTTTGTCCATAATGGATAGAATGTCACGGTTCCCTGAGGCTATTCCCTTATGGAGAATTGGGAGTGTGAAAACTGTAGAGGCATTAATTGTATTTTTCACTAAGTTTGGTTTTCTCAAGATTTTGCAAACTGATTGTGGCACAAAATTTAATACTAGAAACTTTAAAAGGAAGATGGAAGAGCTTGGGGTTAAACATACAACCTCAACTCCCTATCATCCTGAAAGTCATGGCCAGGTGGAGAGGTTCCACCAGACCTTGAAGAGCGTTTTGAAGAAATTCTGTTTCGAGACGGGTAGTGAGTGGGACAAAGAATTGCCCTATGCATTATTTGCTATTAGATCTGTTCCAAATGAAAGCCTGGGAGTCTCTCCTCTCAATTTAGTCCTTGGTTATAGTGTGAGAGGTGCTCTTGATGTGGTCAGGGAGCACAGGGAAGCGGGAAACTTAGAGATTACCGTACTAGACTATTTAGAATTTACAAGCTAACCAATGCTTGGTCTTTTGCTCAAGAAAATTTGGCAAAAGAATAAGCTGTTATGAAAAGTAATTACGGTATAAAAACCAGACAGAGATTTTTCACTAGGTGAAAGGGTTCTGGTTTTAGTTCCTGTGCCTGGGAATCCTCTCAAGCTCAGGGCCGTGGAGAATTTTAAAGAAAATAAGTGAAGTAAATTATTTAGTTGAGACTCCTTGGATGTAGGAGGGAAGTCTCAACATTGCCATATAAATATGTTAAAACATTATGTTAGTAGAAATAGTGTGAAGAGGCACAAGTAGAACCACCTTTAGTTGACATGGTAACCAAAGTAAAAGAAAAATTGACCATTGGGCCCAATATTTATTTTATCAAATAATTCTGATGTCCTTAATAACCTTTCTTTGAAATTTCAGCATCTGGATCCAGATAAAGCTTCTTCCCTTGCTGACTTAATAAATCAATATAAAGACCTTTTTCTGGACGCACCGGGATTGACTATTATTTTAGAGCATGATGTAGATGTTGGGAACACCCAACCTGTGAAACAATGTCCTTACAAGTTAAACCTCATAAAAAGGGATATGTTAAGTTAGTTTATTAAATACATGTTAGACCAATTTGACGACTTTAGCACTGCCAGTCCATGGAGTTCTCCTGTGGTTCTTGAAAAGTGGGAAGGTGGCCAAAATCAAATTAAGGTTTGATTATCAAAAGGTCAATTCCAGGTTACTAAACAGGTTCCTATCCTTTGCCACAGGTGGATTATTATTTTTATAAAAATAGTATAACCAGACCATTTGAGTTGACAACAGCTCTCATAGAGCTGGCCCGAAGGATTAAAATGAAATGGGGTCCTAGGCCTAAGCCACAGGCTAAGCACTGGGACTAAATGATGAATTAATAATGAAATTTTTAAAATATGCAAAAAGTCATAAGCTTCCACACTAGAACACATGCACACATTAAATACATTTACTCAAGTTTAACCCTTGCAATTAAAACAGAATTTGATTTTTTTTTTTTATATATTAGTTGCCCTGTGGGATTGTGTATTTTTATAAATTAATTTTTATACTTTATCAATTAATTTACATTTCCTCATGAATATTAAAACTGATTTAATTGAAAATGTTGCAGACTCTGATAGAACTTCACCAACTGATCCACTTCCAAAAGTTGATAACCGATGCTGGTTGGCTTGGGCATTTACTTAACACGCTTAACTGTTATTATCATTTTGGGTAACTGAGCATTCGGGAGCTGGTTCATGGGCTGCTCATTAAGTGTCCATGTGTCACACTATATGGCCTTATTCAGAGACGTGTTACAATTACTTGCGCGATGTCTCCTCGGTATGATGAACTCCATTTTTTAACCCAGGTTTTATTTTGCTTCAACTTATTATTTTCAGGTTCTATCTGCATTTATTTTATTATTTTGTTATTCTGCCTACTTTTTATGTGTGTTATATAAATATTAACTGATATTTATAGAGACTGTCATTCGCTATTTCTTTGCCTGCTTTATCAGCCTCTTCATTTCCTTTGACCCCTACATAGGAAGGGATCCAACATATTTCTATATGTTTCCCATTATTATATCATTTATGGAGCAATAACTTATCTGTACAATGTTGCTTGGTTTGTAACCTGAATGAGCTCAATGGCGCTTCCGAGTCGCTAAAAATCACAAAATTATTACATGAGGTTTCTAATTATTTTATGGCTGATACTGCACATGACCAACTCACCTGTAAATCCCAAGGCATTATCAGGTCGAGAGAACTGATAGATTTTGTCTTGGGATACTGCAGCATATCCCACTCCATACTCGATTTAGATCCACCTGTATATAGTGCATAATGTGGACCTTTTCAGTTTATATGCTCTATTGTATATTGTCTAAGGTGTTCTGGGGTATATGATTAAAGTTTTGATATATATTTTAAGTGTATGCAAATTCTTATTTTATTCATAGTCCAAGGAGGAGGTAATTTTACTATTGAAGGCAATTCCATTATTTATATTCAATGACTCAAATAGTTCTAGCTCTAACAGAGAAAGGTGTAGTGAATAGATTGTTTATAAATACCTCTCTTACTTCAAATAATTTTTTGGTTGGAGAATCACTTGTCTGAATTTTCAAGGCACTCTTCATTGTTACAAACTCTCTAAGGAGAGACAGTGGTAGTTCAACACATTCAACTTGTAAAGATGAGGTCTGTGACGATCTAAAGGCTCCTGAAAATATTCTAAGGCCTTTGTTATGAATTGGGTCTAACATTTTCGGTATTGCGTCTGATGCTGAGCCATATATTTTACTTCCATAGTCAATGACAGACAACACTGTTGCTTTGTACAGTAAAGTAAGGGTATGTCTATCAGCTCCCCAAGTTTTTTAATTAGATTTAATGTTCTTTTACATTTAGATTTCAGCATATGTTATGGGCTTCCAGTTCAAGTGAGTATCAAATACCAATTCTAAAAATTTTGCTGTTTGGCCAATTGCATACTGTGGTTTCTGATTTTGGACCTATTTTCTCACCTTTAATCATTTTTATTTTTTATAAAAACTTTACTGCTTGAGTCTTTGTATAGATAATTTCTAAAGCCTCTACAGATGAGCTGAGGCCCATTCACTTTTTTTATAGTTCATTAATGATCTGCTCTGGATGCTTTATGCAAGACATGCTGAATAATATATGCAAAATCATCCATATACAAGTTACTTTTAATTCCAATAGGTAGATTATTACTGATGTCATTTATTGTTAAAGTAAACAGTGTGCCACTAAGGATGCTTCCTTGTGGAACACCATTTTCAAGTGGAAATGTACTTGACAATACATCAATATTATTCTCACTTGAAAAGCGATTTTGTCAAAAAAGTTTTGATAAACCTGCCGTAAATGTCCACAGATGCTGTTTAAATGTATGTTTTAATATTGCACTCCATGTAGTATCATATGCCATTTTTACGTCAAAAAAGACAGCTATAGTAATTTGTTTTTGTTCAAACCTCTTTGTATGTGGTCTTCTAGGTTATATAGAGAATCCAATGTAGATCTCATACATAGTGACCCAAATTGGAGTGGGAGTCAAATTTTATTTTTCTAAATGTCCCATGTTAGTCGAGCAAACTACCATTTTTCCAGTAATTTGCATAAAGAACTTGTTAAAGAAATTGGTCTGTAAAGGTTTATACACGGATCTTTCCATGTTTGGGGATAGAAATACTATAACTTTACCCATTCATCAGGAAATAAATTCCAAAGCCATAAGGATTATAAACTCTAAATATGACTTTGCCAAAGGTGCTAAGTGGCAGGTCATTAAAAAAATATTGTTAATGAAGTAGATTTATTGCTGTCCAACAGAGCAAATTCCAACTCTTACATATTAAATTTTCTATCATAATATATATCTTCTGTGGTTTCAAAATGTATTGTTATTAATTATATACTATTTTTCTTTGTGCAGAAGTGTTCTTCTTCTAAATTTCTACCTCTACTTACTTTTGTTAAGTTTTCTCCTATTACATTACTTTTTTCTTTAGTAAGTATGTTTAGGGTTTTAACATGGGTACCATTTATTTTCCTGAATTTTTCCCATATTTTTTGTATCCTAGCATTATTAGAGAGATTCATTTATTTCTCCATGAAATGATTCTTTCCTTGAATTACTTTTTTTGTATTTTGCAGATATTTTGCTTATACAGAGGTTTTAAATGTATCAATTTCTAATAATAATATAGTTAATTTCTGTAAATTTCCTTCAAATATCAGTAATGTCTTATTTATTTTACTGAACTTTCTATTCAAATTATCTAATCGTTCTCCCATTGTGTATTTTATTTTTATCAATTCTGTTAGTTTTTCAGACCAGCATGGGACTTTGTGTTTTGTTGGATGAGATTTTGATTTTGGTATTGCTTTATCAGCAGCATTTTTAATGAAATCAACAAGAAATCTATTTGTTTCATTATGATCTTGTACATACTCAAATGGTGGATATTCCTAGTGTGGAATTCATATAGTTCCCAATCTACTTTATAAATGTTATATTGAGGGACATGCTTGGCGGGATTATTTTGTAATAATGAAATAATATCGGGAAATAATAACTTGTATGCAAGTCATCAACTGTATTCCAATCCAATCTGTCTGCTATGCTTGTTAAAAATAATATAGAGTTGGGCCTACTGGAGGAAAACGCTCCATGTATTTTTTGAAAATATAAAGCTGATTTTGTTATTATTTATACAGCATGTTGTTCGGAATCTTATGAATTCTTCTATTTTACATACTACTCTCTTTGAGTTTGTACAATTAATTCCATACATATTGGGTTGTGAGAATTAAAATCACCTAGTGTTAAAGTAGGTTTTGGTAATTGTTAAGTAATTCTTTTTTAAGTTTGTCAATGTCATAATTTTTATTAGTTGGTTGTATAAATTATAAATTACAGTGTTACGTTTTTTATTCGTATTCTAATACGCATTTGATATTTGCAGGTCAGCAAAGCTTATATACCTGTCATAGCATATTTTGTTATGTGTACATGTATAACAGTACCCAAATTTCCTTCTTCCTAGATGTAGATGCTAAGGTATATTTATCACTGTTGATATTGCTTGTTGACACCTTTGTAAACATAATATCACTGGTTCATATCTTTAGTAACCTTTGTAGTTCTCCTAGGTGTAATCTGGTCTGTAGACCATTTACGTTCCGCTGTGTAATATAACTATTGAAAATATTATGTTATATAGCAGTCGAGTTTTACTTTCTTTTTTGTATTATCAACTTGGATTTTTTCTAATAATTTACTCACGACTTTCATTTGTTTTTCTTTATAATATACTGAGTGCTCAATGGACATGCAACCTTTTTCATGGGTACTCAAATCAGTGGTTTCTATTTTCTATATTTCATAAAATTTCTTTTGATGTTTGTTAAACCATCGTTACGTTTTTCTTATTATTGCACAATTCAATGAAACAATTGTTACAGCCACATGTGTTATGTATATTTCTTGTTTCATTTGTTCTTGTACCAATTACTGGAAATATAGTAATCTCTTCTCCTTTGACATAATCTATGGTATGGTTTTCCTATTATTTTAGAGATAAAGGTATATTCTAGCTTGGTGTTTGTTCTTCTATATTTTGTCTTGGTTTAACTGAAACTTCTCTGGTTTAACTGAGTTTATTAATTTTTGGTTTCTTCATTTTGGGTGTGTTTTCTAAGTCTTTTTATCTTAGTCTCTTCTGGTCCATCACAACTTTTCCTTTACAAGGTTTCTGTAGTAGCATCTTCTTGTGCGTTATTTGCATTTAATACTTCCAAATTTGAACTTGATAAAATGTTAACTATATCATTTGCACCTGTTTCTTTATATACTACAAATTTAGTTTTCTTTAGTAAGGAATTTTCTTCTTGGGATTTTTTTTTCTGTGTTCCATTACTTCCATCTGTAAGCATTTCTGTTTCATTACTGGATTTTGTTACTGAAGAATACGTATGTTGCTTACATGGATCTTGAATTCCTCTCACTTTCAGTTCCAATTTAGCTTCCTTTATAGACATCCCAGTCCTTTCTTGTAAGATTTTCAATTCTGTATTGTACAAATAAAACATGCATCCTTTGACCTTGAGGATGAGGCTCCACAGCTTCTTACACACTTTGGCCTTCCACAGCATTTCCACTGTGTGGCATGTTTGTCAGAACCACAATAATCCACATTATGTCTGTTTGACAGTTTTTTTTTGTGTGCCCATATTTACTACTATTTTGACATTGTGGTTTTGGGACTTAAGGTCTCAAATTTCTTATTTTGGCCCAAAATTTGTATTTTTGAGGTAGCTCTTGACCTTCAATTTATTTTTTGCAATTTCTAATATCTCATTGTTCTGTTTACTTGGTATTATATAAATCTCACGATCTTGGACTTCATAGGATATCTCATTTTAAGGGAGTTCAATAGCATATTCTTCTCGGCCGGTTCGTTATTATTTTCAGGAAGTACAATAGTAACCTGAATGCTGTTCAGTGTCATGTTTTTTAAAATTACATTTACATTATCAATAATTTTATGGGCAAAATAGCTTTCTAGATTGAAAGTTTTGTTGTATTTCTATGCTTTCATGTCCTTTCTTTTATTGGTCTGAATGACATTTCTGTTGTTGGATGTCTTTTCATTAAGTAGTTTTCCAACTTTAAGGCTGAAATTTGTAGTTCTGTTTCCAAAGAGTCGAAGTGAGTCAAGGTTGGGTCATGTCGATATTTAGTCTTTTTGGGTGTTTTATATGGTATTAAAGTTTAAATACCACCCTGATTTTGATTAGTGTATTTGGATTGTTCAGAGAATTGTCCATTTCCATGCCAGATTTGCTCTGTACTGGAGCAGTGGTTGTTAACTGTGCTGGAACAGTACCATGAAAGGGCCTAGGATACTGGAATCTCTTGTACCGACTTGTCATAAAGATTGGAGGGAGAAAAAAATTTTTTTAAATGTATACTGAAAATCTTAAAAGATATCATCAGCCTTTCATGGAGTTTATTCTTCTACCAACGGCATAAGTGAGAACCACTCCCAATGTCCGCGGTCTCCTGCCCTACCGCACAGGATGGCACAACATGATTAGAGTAGCCCAAGTAAGCCATGACCTGCTTGCTAAGACTGAGAGTATTACAAGATTACAATCACCCCCACTCCTAATCAAATTATGCGTGGGCAAAACCAGATAGAATGCCGAGTCCCATCCCCTGCAAACCAGAACCTCTGGGAATCCATGGTCCAGCTTCTCAAAAGAATAGTTCTGCTCTCTGAGCTATCAATCTGATATCTCTCAGGTCCAAAAATTATTGGGTAGCTGATGGTCCTACCACAATCACCACTATTTAGCTTCGGATATAAACCCAATCCCAGCTATGATATCTTTTCCTATTTATCAGGTCCAATAAATTTTACAAAAGGTGGAAAATTCCACAAAATTAGTCCAAAGTAATATATAATAATATATGAGACACTCGGACTCAAACCCAGGAACAAATTCCTGGGGTTCAAGAGCCCCCTCACCACGTCAAGGTGGTTCCATATTGAGGTGGGGCCAGGGTGGAGGACTGCATTGACCGTGATAGGATCCGCAAATTCTGTTAGCAAGTTCGATGATTTTAAAAGCGGGTACTGCAGGTCGGTCTTACACCTCGGCAAAGGAAGTTTCCAGCTTTTGTGAAGAGTGACAGCCTGTGAGTGTTTGGTGATGCCCTTCGGGACGAAAAACGCAACCTCCAGCTTTCAGAAGTTAATGAACTTCATAACCTGTGACTTGGAAGGATGTGTCGTGTACATAGACGAATTGGTGATCTATAGCGACGACTGGCCCACTCACATTAAACATTTTAAGGCATTGTTCGAGGCCCTTCAAAAAGCTGGTCTTGTTATAAATTTAAGAGAGAGTGACTTTGCTCAAGCCAAGATTGTTTATCTAGGACATGAAATCGGATTGGGCAAAGTCACTCCTAAAAAGGCAAATGTGAAAGCTATAACCATTGTCCCAGTCCCTACCAACTGAAGAGGCATCAGAAGATTCCTCGGTATGATAGGATATTATAACAGATTTATTAAAAATTTCTCTGACTTAGCCAGCCCTTTAACACATCTGTTAACAAAAATAAGTTTGTTTGGGATAGAAGTGCCAGCTTTGAAAAGTTGAAAGGTGCTATGACATGCTATCCACTTTTTAAGTATCCTTGATTTTTCTTCCTTTCCCTTTTAACCACAGATGCCAGCCGTACACTGGATTAGGTGCAGTACTCATCCAGATCAAGAAGGAATCCAAATAATCAGCAGGTTACTTCTCTCAGAAATTGTCACCTCGTAGAAAATATTCAACCAAAGAAAAGAAGGCCTCGCTTTAATTAAAGCACTAAATCATTTTAATGTTTATTTTATCAAAACCTCCCCACCATTAGAAGTTTACATGGATCACAACCTAATACTTTTATTAACCGCTTTAAAAACTTACGAATACTCAGATGGAGTTGAGTACTCCAGGAATACAACTCTACCATTAAGCATATTGCCAGCAGAAAGAATGTGGTGTCTGATGCTCTGTGTAGATTTGAGGAGTGAGAGTGAAATGGTCATCTGTGCTCATTAATTACCCAGTATATATTTGACATTGTCTCTATTTTTTTAATTACTTTTAGAATTAACTCAGTCTAATTATGTTCTCCTTTGTAAACTCAAGCCAGAATTTGCTAGTTTTGTTTAACCTGCTAGTTTTTTCTTAATTAAGTTTAGCATTTTCTTATCATTAATCTAATGTCACAATTTAGCTTTTGCCTTTAAAAAATTACTTTCTGAGTCCAGTCCCGTGTCAGCCGGTGAAATTCCATTACAGCACGAATTTCTAGGTATAATATGCTAGATATACCAGAGAAAAAGAGCTTTGGAAAGCTGGGGTTACTACCCCAGATCGAGCGTCTTCTCCAGGGAAGACGTCGGTATAACGAAGGGTGAGTGAAAGATCACTACCACGGAGTCTTACTCGAAAGATTTCTCCCTATCAAAACCCCCAGAACAGAGCGGTGAGCCGTTACAGCCCCTACACCCAAACACCCGCCAGCTCGGCGACACCAGCGCCACCTACCTTATTCCATTTTCTAGCACGTGATAGCTACCTTTTCCTTTTGTGTGCTCGTGCCTTTTTTGGATTTATTTTCATCATCGCCATGTCATCAAGCAGCTTTACCATCTCCAAGTTAAGTACCATCTTATTGTGGGGTTTTGTTCTATATTTTGGCTGTTATGGTCTCGTCTTTTCATAAATATTGAGATCTTATTATGACGCCACGGCGCCCTCCGCCAGCCATGTCGATCATGAGGCACCCCATCAGTTCTTTTCTGTTGGGGTTGTCTCCTTGTCGTTATAGATGTTATTTTTTGCCCCATGGTTCTCTCTCCTGGCGGGTTCCCTAAATGTGGCCCCCTTTTTCGAAATTTACATATTATTGGCCTGTCGGCCTTTGTGAGGGTGATGCCCTGTAGGTACCCCCAGGTTGGGTTCCTTATTATTCTTAGTCTGTATTAGGCTAATTGTTTTATTCTTGGCGATGGTGCTCTCTTTTTATTTTATTCATTGTTTACCTCCTCGTGGTGGCGGCAGCCTCAGATCTAACCGCTTCCCCGAGGTAGGCTACGCACCCTATTGAGCACATTTTTGTTTCCATGTTTATGTGTGATGGTTATTTAGTGGAGTAGGCTTGTTTTGCTTCCATCCCCTTGCCCTCGGCGTGGAGATCCATCAGGTTGAGGGAGTTTTGGTTGCTGTTTCCTCCAGGGTCGTTTTTTGGTGGGCAGAGTGAGCCCCTTAGTTCTCTTCCTTCCTTTGGGGGAATAGAGTTCTTTGGATGTGTCTCCTCTAGGCTAGTCGCCTTCTTGCCCCCTCTTCTCGGTCCCGGTTGGTTCTCGGCACAAAAATTTCTCTCCCTGTTTGCTTCCTCCTCCCCTCCGCACTCTTCCATTTTCCTAGCCTATACTAGGTTAGGTCCCTATTAGGCTTCGCCTAGTCAGGAGTCGGGCATCGAGGCTTGGTCGCTTCCCTCCCTTAGTAGTAGGCCACCCTCCTAAGTTTCATTATTCTTGGAGTGGTGTATGTGTGCAGTTGAGCGGGTGATATATTTCCCCTGTCTCCTGTTCTTTTTCTTCTGTAGCCTACCACTCTCCCTACTCCCCCCACCCCACCCCTCCAGCCTTGCTCTACTCGTGCGGGTGACGCTAGATGGCGTTTTCTCCGAGTTCAGGGACTCCTCCATTTGGTAGAGGGATTCGCTCCCTCCCATACAGTCCCTAGCATCGCTGTGTTGGTGTTGGTGGTCTGTTTACTCAGAGCTCTAACGTGTTCAAACACTCTATCCCACACTTCTTTTCTCCCCGTCGGGTTACTTGGTTGGGTTATTATACTTGCTCCGGCTTATGTTATGTATATACGAGCATCTTGCCCACCTTGTTTCTCTGGCGGGGAAGTAAGAGAGGAAGGGATTCATATAATTATATAAGGGGAGCGGATCCCTCCGGTCTCCGGAGCATTTGCCCTTTGTACCATCACTTGTTTAATGTTATTGTTTATGAATATACATATTTAGGTAAGTGTGTTTATCTAACGGAGTACACTCCTCATTTATATATATACGTGAGTCCGGTTCTACACCCGGGGGTTCTGCTGTTATTTTTACTGGCAACCCTTGCGGTGAGTTCTTGTTGTCTCATTCCTTTCATTCCCCGGAGTATTCCGGGGTCTGGAAGCTTTTACCTTCCACTCTGTGTATTTTAGAGCTTATTGGCCTAGTTTATGATAAGGGATTTCTTCTCCACCGGAGTATTCCGGTTGTAGTCGAAATTCCCGGCCTTGCCGGCTTTAGATTGCTTAGAGTGGTAGGTTCATGTACTTTTTCCACTTACAGACTGTTCGCTGTGAGGAGCCGGGGTGTACCGCTTCACTACAACAACCTTACGGTCACGTAGTGTGCCGGACCCACGCTGGTTGTGCGGTCCGCTCGACGATCTGGTAGTCTGGCACCCTGATGGTTGTGAGGTTTGCTTCGCCTCTGTGCGCAACCGTCCAGGATGAGTCGGTAAGTGACAGTCTTCCTCCGCTTTACGCTCCTCATATTGAATATTGTTTACGTGGTTCCCGGACTGTTTTTTTCATTCTTGGCTAATTGCTGGTTTTCTTACAGGCGGACGAGTCCTCCAAGAAGTCTGCCTTGAATCCCTCCGGGCTTGGGTGGCTGGGTTTGGTAGGAATGTTCCGTCGGGAAGCCCTATGTCCTCGACGCTAGTTGAGGGACCTGCTCTACCCCCGGCGCACGGGTGGCGGCCGCGTGCCAGAAGATCTTGCCACCCCCATCATCCAGCAGATCCGGGATGCGACCCAGCCACCCCAAGTGGATATCCTCTACGCCGAGGTTTCGGAGGACGTCGCCGCTTTAGACTTAGACCTGGAACCTATGAACACCGAACAGGACCAGGTGGTAAGTAGCGAGGTAGGTGAGGTTGTTGGGGCGGGCCCCCTTTTTGACTCCCCCAGCTTCTTCCATTTCTTCCTTTACAGGTTTTGTGAAGTCTTCCTCCTTGGGTGATAGAGCTCCATCAGCTATCCCCAAGTTGAAGTTGAAGACTTCATGGAAGGCGAAGGGCTATAAGTCCTCGTCTTCCAAGAAAGCACGCTTTCCCCGTCGAAGGCTAAGGTCTCAGCACCTGTAGCCTCCGGGCAAGTCTGGTTCCTCCGCAAAGGCGCGAGTAAGAGAGCAGCAAAACCAAGCCCTCCTCGCCAGCCTGCCTTTGACGCGAGGCCTTCGCGTAACCAGCTATTCAAACGGTTCACGGAGGATATTGACACTAAATTCACCAAGATCTCCGAAAAGTTGGCCAGTCATGACAATATACTGGCGGGAATGGCTCACCACCCACAGCCGAACCCCAGTATGTCATCCCCGACACAGCGGACCTCCCGCCTTTCGATGTCGGTAACCCTTGGCGTTGCCCTCCGGGCCATCCAACATGATGGCAAATTAACAGTTGAAGGTCTTGCACGAGACAGTTGGAGGAATTAGAATTCTTCCCCGCGATCTCTTGCCCCCCTACCCAGGCTTCATAAGGTTAACAGAGGAAGCATGTGGTACGTTCTGATAAGGTTCCTAGGGAGACTGTGATCGTCCCTAGGGACCAAGCTCAGTCGGCTCTCCTGCGCACTCTGACGGAGTGGCAGGCAGATAACACAAAGTTGACTCCTTTCAAGGGCAGCTTCACTATGTTCGCCCTGGGAGACAACTTACCCACCCCTGTTTGAACAAAGTCGCTCTGGCTACGGCCTGCGTGCTTCGAAGGTAACCCATTACCTCAGCTGAGGGAAACAGACCCCACTTCCTGGTGTTCCCGGGAAGTGACGAGTTCTGGATGGATGTCCGGCCCACTTTCACTGTTGGGAAGTTGGACCCCTTTTGTGCTTCCTCACAGTTCAGTGAACAGCTCCCAAGCTGCCGGAATCTTTAAAGGCGGAGTTTGATGCCCGGACTAAGCTAGCCCGGTCCCTGAACTCCGTCTGCCTTACGGAAGCCACTGCCGTCTCCTGCGCGGACGAGCCATTTTTTCAAGTCTTGGCTAAGTCCCTGCTAGCTGGCTTTCAGTCTGACCTTTTCGAATTCATCATGGCCAGACTGGAATGCAGAAAATTCATTTTTGCTGATGCCACTATCCGTCACGAGCCTAACAAGCTCGTAAAGAGCTCGATCTGGGGGCCTAACCTCTTCCCAGAAGAAGAGGTTACGAATGTTATGGCTGAGGCTGCAAGGGCCAACCAGAGTCTGCGCCTCGCTGGGGCATTTCTGCCTACAAGCGCAAGACCCCAGAATCTGGTGGCCCCCAGGCGAGAGGAGGCAAACGTTTCAGGAGGCATAAGAGGCCCCACCATCAGGCGGTAGTCCAAGCCGTCCCGGTCTCGGCAGTGGCACAGCCCTCCACCTCAAAGGCTCACCCCCAACAATATGTGCTGGTCCAACCAGCTCATTCCCTTGCTGCGCCTTCGTATGTTGCTTCGCCAGCATACAACCCCACCTATGAGGGCCGTGGATACTTTCACGGCCTTAACAGGATCGCAAGGGGGGGAAGAGGCAGGGCCCCTCATAGAGGAAAAGCCAACACCACCCCAAGAGGAAAACCTGGACGTGGTAGAGGGAACAAACCCGCTCCTCCCACTGAGAGAACACAGGTAGGTGGTCGCCTGTATTGGTTCAGGGACCAATGGACCTTCAGCCCTTGGGCACACAGCATTGTGTCCAAAGGTCTAGGATGGAGCTGGATCAAGGACCCTCCTCCTCTAACCAGGTTTTTACCAGCCACCCACATCAATCCTACAGGATTACGAGGCAGAATTGCTCAACAAACAAGCAATAAAGAAAGTAAGGCACCTAAAGTTTCAAGGCAGGTTATTCACTGTTCCCAAAAAGACTCCGATCAGCAAAGAGTGATCCTGGATCTGTCGCGTCTAAATCTCTACATAAAATGCGACAAATTTAGCATGCTTACGGTAGCTCAGGTCGGACTCTACTTCCGCGTGGAGCCGTCACCACCTCTATCGATCTTTCAGACGCTTTATTATCACGTCCGATTGCGCTGAACTTCTCTCAGTTCCTCGGTTTCTGACTCGGGAATCAAGCCTACTCCTTCAGGGTTATGCCCCGGTCTAAACATTGCGCCCAGGGTATTCACTGCTGGCGGACACGGTAGTTCAACAACTCCGGTCCCGAGGGATATCCCTAGCAGCGCATTTGACAATTGGATAATTTGGGCACCAACAGTTCTGGAGTGTCAGAAGGCTACGTCCATGGTCATCAACTTCCTGGAGTCATTAGGTTTTCAACTGAACAGAGAGAAGTCCCGCCTGACTCCGGAGTGCTGGGTCTCCAGTGGGATCTGTCCTCTCACACGTTATCTCTCCCGCCTCCCAAGAGGAAAGAGATAGCATCTCTCACCAGGAAATTTCTCAAAATCAATCAGCATCCCGCCGATCCCAAGAAAGAGTCCTGGGTCTCTTCAATTTGCCTCAGTGACGGACCTGCTCTTAAAAGCGAAACTAAAAGACATAAACAGAGTGTGGCGGAGTCGAGCCAATGTCAAGCTCAGAGACAAGGTCTCCTCTATTCCTCGAATCTTAAAAACAAGACTGCGGCCTTGGGCCACAGTCAGAGGCCTGTCCAAGTCAGTTCCGCTTCAATTTCCCCCTCCGGCACTAGTTGTTCACACAGACGCTTCCCTAAGCGGCTGGGGGGATATTCACCAAAACAAAAGTACAAGGAACGTGGTCCACTATGTTTCAGCAGTTCCATATAAACACCTTGGAAGCTATGGCGGTCTTTTCTAACTCTAAAGAAAATCCGCCCCAACCGATTCATATCAGGCTGGTATTGACAGCGCAGTGGTAGTTCATTGCATCAACAGGGGCGGCTCCAAATCAGGTCAAGTAAACCAAGTAATGGTTGCTATCTTCCCCTGGCGAACAAGCACGGCTGGCACCTGTCAGCCACCCACCTAGCGGGGTACGGAACATGGTGCGGATTCCCTGTCCAGGCTACTCCGTTGGAGACGGAGTGGTCCCTGGACGGGAGTCTTTCAAATGGATTTGCCGGGTTCCGGGTCTCCAAGTGGATCTGTTCGCGACGGAGAGCAACTTCAAGCTCCCCTGTTATGTGGCCCTAACCTGGACCCTCAGGCGCACGCCACGGACGCAATGACAGTAGATTGGAACAATTGGGAGAAAATTTATCTGTTCCTCCAATAAATTTACTGCTGAAAGTATTACACAAACTCAGGACATTCAAAGGTCAACCAGCCCTAGTAGCCCCTACTGGCCGAAGAGCAATTGGTTCCCTCTTCTTCAGGAACTGGGATTGCGGGAGTCTTCGGATTCCCAAGCCCATACTGACCCAGACAGTACAAACCAAGACTGTGTCAGCTTCCTCAAGAATTCAGAATGCCCTAGTTTTATGGACTTTATAAAATTCACAGCCCAAAAGGAGCAAACATTGACCCTGTCAACACTCTGTTTCTAGAATCAGATAAAAGAGATTCTACTCTTAGACAGTATGACTCAGCAGTCAAAAAAATTAGCCTCCTTCCTGAAAGCATCTGAAGCCAAAATCATGACGACTAATTTAGGAGTTTCCTTCTTTAGGTCACTGTTTGAGAAAGGCCTTGCTCCGGCCACTATTACCACAGCCAAGTCAGCCCTGAAGAAAGTATTTCTATACGGCTTTAAAATCGACCTTACAGATTCCTATTTTTCATCTATCCCCAGAGCATGCGCTGCGTCTGAGACCAGTATCACGCCCACATTCGGTTACGTGGTTTCTCAATGACGTCCTTAAGTTAGCATCAGAGATGGACAACTTTCAATGCTCTTATCAGGATCTGTTAAGGAAGACTTTATTTCTGATTAGCTTGGCTTCAGGTGCTAGAATCTCAGAGCTATCGGCTCTCACTAGAGGTGATAATTTTGTGAACTTCCTCCCGTCCGGAGAGGTCCTCCTTTCCCTGACCCTAGATTCTTAGCCAAAAACAAAGACCCACAAGACAGATGGTCTCCTTGGAAGGTGGTGCCCTTCCACAAGACCAGTCTTTATGTCCAGTATATACACTTAAATCTTACCTTTCAAGAACTCCACAGAGTAAGTCGGGTCCTCTTTTTATCAGGGAGAAAGGTGGTACTCTCTCACTGAATGCTATAAGACAACAGATTCTGTATTTTATTAAACAGGCCAACCCAGATTCAGTTCCTAAGGTTCATGATATTCGAGCAGTTGCTACTTCCATTAATTACTTTCATAATATGGACTTCTCAGAACTATCTAAATACACGGGTTGGAAATCACCTCTAGTGTTTAAACGCCACTATTTAAAGTCGCTCGAAGCCCTGAAATTTTCTACAATAGCTGTGGAAGTGTCATCTCCCCACCTTAACTAATCATATCCTTATCCTCCCCTTTCCCCCCCCGCCTGCCTCATTTACTTCTCTGCTTATCCTCCTGGTTGATCATGCCTCACTGCCTGGCTCCTCATATTGATGTATCTTGTCTCTGTTGAGTGGAAACTGTAATCTGACATGTTATGATTGTATTTTCTTGTGGGGTACTGGGCAGTTTTTATTTTGCTCCATGTACCCCAGATATGTGTATATGTACTGTATATTTTATTTCCCATTTGGTTTTGTCTCTTACGTGTTTAGCTTTAAGTTTACGTGTGTAGCTTTAAGATTGTATATGCCATTTAACCTATGCAAATTTCATATGTCGTTATGCTTTAGTAGTATTAAGTATTTTTGGGGCCTCTTCCCCGTCGTGCCGGGACTTCCCCACTTTTTCATAATATTAAGTTTTTGATGTGCCTTAGGTTTAGTGTTCTTGCTACATGTAAGAGATTCCTGATTAAAACTATTTTCGTAATTTTTTTTTTTTTTTTTTTTTTTTTTCTTCAGATTACCTTGTTTCCTCGTAGTTTGCAGCCTTGGCATGATTCTCTATCACTATTTCACCGCTGACACGGGACTGGGCTCAGAAAAGGGATTTTGACAAAGGAAAATCTATTTCTGAGGAAGGTCCCGTGTCACCCGGTGACCCTCCCTGACTCACCTATTGCTCCCCCTACTTGCACATGCCAAGTCTGGGGTTAGTGCTAGCCTGGAATGAGGTAGGTGGCGCTGGTGTCGCCGAGCTGGCGGGTGTTTGGGTGTAGGGGCTGTAACGGCTCACCGCTCTGTTCTGGGGGTTTTGATAGGAGAAATCTTTCGAGTAAGACTCCGTGGTAGTGATCTTTCACTCACCCTTTCGTTATACCGACGTCTTCCCTGGAGAAGACGCTCGATCTGGGGGTAGTAACCCCAGCTTTCCTGAAAGCTCTTTTTCTCTGGTATATCTAGCATATTATACCTAGAAATTCGTGCTACAATGGAATTTCACCGGGTGACACGGGACCTTCCTCAGAAATAGATTTTTCCTTTGTCAAAATCCCTTTATTACATTTATATACCCAAAAATTCTTAAAAAGCCTATTTGTTTTTTAATTCAATTGACATGCATTAAGTCCATTTTAAACTTTTTCTGGACAGCTGAATTCCTGGGAGCATTATTGTTATTGAATTTCCTACCCAAAAGACTGAATTACAGCTAGTTAGTATTGTTACAAAAAATTAGCAGTTTTAGGTACAGTGAAACTTAGTACCGTTACTGGAGATTTCATTATTATATAATTATTATATATGCATCCTGTTTATCAGGATATCCATAGGTGTCTTATAACGACATTGTTATGTTATCAGCAAAGCGGGAAGTAACAGTTAAATATAAGTTCTTCACGTATTCACACTCGTTTAAAGAGTGTTCAGATTCAGAAATATCTGTTCCGGAGGATATAACTTATTTCGATGAGTCCATGAGTGCTTAATCTGTTTCAGGAATAAACAATTCAGTCAAGAATAACATAGTTACTCATGTAATTAAAAGTGAAACACAAGTTCTTAAAACGAATATTCCATTTCATGTAACAGTATCAGTTAAAATGGATCAGAAATAATCCTTTTGATGGAAATATTCCTTTAAATGAAGCACGTCAGTTTCATGTTTTATCAACCACCGAAGTCACTATATACCGTTGTTAATAATAATCAACATGTAATAGTTTTTCAATCATTAACTGACTTATTTTCTTATTAAGTATACACATTTGATGGGCATTGAGGTATTTCTTTATAAAATAATAACTGTTGCTTAAGTAAATCAGGTTCTAACTGAAAGGCGAACGCACTCTCAAACCTATTATCGCTGTTACCCAATAAACTCCCTAATATTCATGTGAGAGAGCAATCGGAAAACGTGTTATGTAGGTGTCATGTTTGAAATTGGTGTACAGTCAACCCCTGCTATATCACAGTCCTGCATCCGTGGCTTCAGTTAATCGCAGATTTTTCTGTGGAACATATCTCCAAATTTGTCACAGAAAATTCACTAATTCGCGGATTTCTTCGTAGAGCAATATTCACTAATTACTGTATTTTCATTTTATTCTCGTGACTAATTATAAATTTTTTATAAAAAATTATCTACAGTACAATATTCACTGATTACTGTATTTTAATTTTATTTTGTGATTAAATAAACATTTTTTATGATAAATTATTTACAGCATTAATTTTCAAATATTAATATTAAGATTACGTAAATCATGCGGGTATCGCCAGAGATGAATATTGATTGATGATGATGAATTAGCTGTGCAGTCCGATAAATGACGATGAAGATATGACTGCACAGCTAAGCAGAGGAGTTACATTTCCTCTGAGGGCGCCTCTTCCCCTTCTTCAGGCACTTCATCCACCAACTGCCCTTCTTCAGGGGCTTCACGAGGCTTTGCAGGGTCCTTCTTCAGGAGCTCGAGAAACATGGTGATAGGCAGCTGCTGTCGCTGCTTCTTCATGCTGACGAGGAGGTTATTATAGGGGCCCAAAATCCCATCAAGGCCATTTGAAAAGTCTGTGAAGTGTTGCATATTAGGATCCGATGCCTCAGCCATCTCCTGCAACTCCCTGGCTGCCCTCATAATTCGGGACAGACGTTCCAAAGACAGGCCCTTACCCTCCTCCTCGTCCCTGTCCCCTGAACCTGCCATGTCTTCCTCCTTGCATGCAGACTTCGTCAACTCTTCCAAATCCTGGTCCGTCAGGAGGTCAGTGTGCATATCAATGAGGGTGCCAACTTCATCTTCACCAGGGATCCTCACAAATAGCATTCTCTCCTCATCATCTCCCTTCCTGATGTACTGGACAGTACTCTCAGTCACGTCATAATGGGCAGCTACTGTGGCGTAGCTTTTCCCTCCCCTCAACATTTCCAGAAGTCCTACCTTCTCCTGGAGCATCATGATCTTCCTCTGCTGCTCAGGCTCTTAGCCGAAAGCTATAGAAGGAGCAGGGCATTTAAGAGGCATCTTAGGGCACGATTAAAACAGATACGCGAAGTACAGTACACTGATATGCACCAATACAGAACATGCGGACAGCAGAGGCATATGCAGTGAACTGGGAAGCTGGGCAGAGATGTTGGGCCACTTGTGCATCATATACAGTACAAGATAATGCACATAACACTGATATTTTGCACATCGTGTACTGTGCATACTATACATTTTATTGATATTTTGCTGTGTTGTAAGATGATTTTGAAATGATATTAATGTGTTTTAGGATGATAGTAGAACATATCTAAAATACTTGGGTACTTGTAGAAAGACGGGATTACCTCCGAACAAAATGTTAAGTTTGTTTACGTCTGCGGAACCTGTCCCGTCACATACAGAACTTTCATTTTACTGTATTTTTGTGACTAATACATTTTTTATGATAAAAAAATTATTTACTAATTTTCAAATATTAATATTAATGTAAACACAGCAAAATATTAATACAATTTATTTGTTCTAAAAAAATGTTATCCCCACAACCACTTCCGGAAATTCCAAACACAAAGCTCACAATAGGAAAATGCTCTTGGAAAGCTGAAACACCTAGGCGCAAAGCTATCTAACACGCTATTTGCTGGTGTTTGCAAAGCAGCCAATCCGGAGTGCCATTCATTTTTCTTGGCACTGATTGGCAGTATCCTTGCCGCTGATTGGCTGTGTACCACCAAGACTTTCTCTCATGAAGATGTACATACGTACCGCGGAACCCCCATCTCTGCCACCTCAAAGCCTATCTATCCACTGTTCGAGTGTTTCATTGTGTATCTGTGTACTTTTCGTGTCTTTGGTCGCAGTGTTAATGTGTGTATCTATTTGAACCATGCCCTAAGATGCCCCTAAATGCCCTGCTCCTTCCAAGGCTTCTGGCAAAGAGCCTAAGTACCAGAGGAATGTCATAATGCTCCAGGAGAAGGTAGGACTTCTGGATATGTTGAAGGAAGGTAAAAGTTGCGCCATTATAGCATGAATGAGAGTACCATCCAGTACATCAAGAAGAAAGAGGCAGAGACAAGGAAGGCTGTGTGAGTGTTAGCTACTACAATAGTGCCAAGAAGGTTTCCACTGTGCGTGATAAGAGCACTGTGAGGATGGAGTCAGCCTTGGCGTTTTGGATCCCAAACTGCTGTAAGAACATCCCCCTTGGCAACAACATCATTTGCAAGAAGGCACAACAACTCCACCAGCAGTTTTTGACTGTTGCAGAAGGCAGGAAAGTACAGGAAGCAGACTTCTTAGGCTTCGACAAACCCGCCAAAGAAGAAGAGGAAGAGGCAGGACCATAGTCAGGTCCTTGAGGTTTTTGGGCCAGCAAGGAGTGGTTCCACTGTTTTCTGAGGCAGTTCCAACTAAAGAATGTTTCTCTGCATGGGGAAGTGGCATCAACAGACACAGAAGTGGCCACAAAATATCCTGAGACCTTCAAGAAAATCATTAGGAACAAGGACTACAATCCAGAACAGGTGTTCAATATGGATGAGATTGGCTTGTTCTGGAAGATGCCTTCACACACACATACCTCATGAAGCATAAAGCCAGAGCCTCCAGGTTCAAGGCCCAGATTTACCCTCATCTTGTGTGGCAATGCTACTGGCTTCATGCTGAAACCTGGCCTCACTTACATGGCTGCAACCCTCAAGGCCTGGATCACCAAAGTCCTTAAGGATCACTGGTTCGTTCAGAGCTTCATCCCTCAAGTTAAGGATTACCTCAATGCTTGTGCATGGAGTTCAAGGTGGTGTGGATTATGGACAATGCTGGTGGCCACCCTCTGGATCTTTATTACGAGGGAGTCCAGCTCGAGTTTCTCCCTGCCAACACCACCTTTCTCCTCAAGCCTATGGACCAGGGTGTGATCCTTACCTTCAAGGCACTCTACACCCGGAACTCCATCGAGCACCTTGTGCAGTAAATGAACATTGACAGTGAAGTTACGCTGAAGAAGTATTGGCATAAATTCACAACTGCCACGTCTGACTGTTATCAACCGATCGTTGAAAGACTTGAAGGAGATCCTTAATGTGCGCTGGAAGAAGTTTTGGCCGCAGTATGTTCACGATTATATGGGCTTCTCTCCTGAAGAAATTCAACACTTGGACACTGATAACGCAGTCCAATTGGTGAGGATGCTTGGTGGAGAAGGCTTTGATGACATCACCAAGGCTGAAGTAGGCACCCTCATTGATGCCCACTCTGACCCCCTATCAGACCAGGATTTGGTAGAGCTGACCAAGTCTGCCAGCGAGGAAGAAGACACTCCAGGTTCAGGGGACGAGCACGAGGGCGAGGGCCTGTCTTCGGAATGCCTGTCCCAACTTATGAGGATGTTTAAGGAGCTGCGGAAGTCGTCTTCGGCATGGGATCCTTATATGGAACTCTCCATGTTCACAAATACCCCGATGTGTGCATGGCACCCTATAATAACGCCCTCGTCAGCATGAAGCAGCAGCAACAACAGCTGCCTATCACCAGGTTTCTTGAGCTCAAGAAGAAGAACCCTTCAAAGATTCCCGATACCCCTGAAGTGCTTGAAAAAGCACCTGAAAAAGGGGAAGAGGCACCCCCAGAGGAGATGCAACTCCTCTGCTTTGCTCTGTGCAGTCATATCTTCAACATCAATCACCTGGCTGCACAGCTAATTCATCATCATCTTCAATCAACATCCATCACTAGTGAGTACCCAAATGTTTTACGAAATCTTAAACTTCTCATTATTTCATATATTTTTTTCAATGCATATGTACTTGAGAATGTACCCATGTCACCCCTATCTACAGTAACAGAAGACAGTGAGGGTAGAATACCACTGTTTGAAAGAAAATGTAGGTGCCTGAATATAAGGATAACTTGATCAGTTTTTGCCTTGGTAAGAGTACAGTAACAGTTGTAGGCCATATATAGTTGGCCCCCGGTATTCAAGGGGGACGTGTACCACAACTCCCCGTGAATAGCTAAAATCCGCAAATACTTGACTTCCCTTTAAAAGTGCTTAGAACCACCTACTTTGATAAACACCAAAAAAAACTCTAAAAATGCTTATACCTGAGTATTTTAAGTTTTATCACAAAAAATACATTTAGTCACAAAAGTTATATGAAAATACAGTAATTAATGGATATTTCTATATGAAAAATACCACAAATAGGTGAATTTTCCACGGATAATGCATATATATGTTCTGCAGTAAAATTTGCAAACAGGTAAAGCCGCGAATCTGGAACCGCAAATAGGCGGGGGTCCACTGTACTTTTAAATTGTGCAGTAATGTTGTAAGATGACTTTGAAATGATATTAAAGTGTTTTAGGATGATGGTTTAAAGTATATTTGGTGTTTGAACTATAAAAACTGGCAGTTATTAGTGTTTTTAGAGGGGAGTTCTAATTTATCACAGGTGGTTGTGGTCCCTAACCCCAGCAAATACTGGGGGTTGACTGCAATTAAAAAGGCAGAGGGTCCTTAAATTCTTACTGGTTGTATCAAATAAGAACAGACTATAAAGAGTTTATGTCAGTTCTCACATATTTACTATATTGCAGAGCTATTCTTCATTGTCCCTGTACCATATACAGATGATATTTTGTCCGAGCTAATTGTTGGTACTTTGCTTTTTGGATTTTCTTGGCAAGTTTTCATTGAGTATCTTTGACAAAGACAGTACACAGTATACTGCCTACGTACTCTGTGTGTCGTTTTGAGTTGTTCAGAATGTCCTTTGGGATAAGTTGCACACCAATCACGTTCGCTAGCATGATAACTTCTATTTTGCTGGTATGTTTATGTAACTATGGATGGCTTAGTTACTTTGATCAGTGCTTTGGAGTAACATCTTAAAGCTAGCGTTGTTTTTACAGATGTTCAGGCATCTGTAATGGTAATATTGATAATTAATATAGTGCTAGTGTCATTATTTGCACTCCTAATGATAGTGCCACTATATTAATTATCAATATTACCATTACAGATGCTCGGCCACCACACGAGGTTCCGACATGTTGACACCAAATCATATTGACAGCATCAACAAATTAAACAATCAGTGCCACAACAAAATAAGTAAAATCATGGTAAAAAGAATATAACAAGCCACAGCATTTATGCCATATTGAACTGAATTGCTGAAAAAAATTCAAAGTTATCATAAGAAAAATTCTACAGATATATGTATTAATAAGCAAAGGAAAGTTCTATAATGAATAAAGCTGTATCCCAAAAATATAGTGTTAATAATGAAAAGAAAACTCATATTGGCCACCACCAAGTTTCAAATAAAAGTTCAATGTCTATATAAAGACAAATATTAAATACCAAAAAGATATGTCATCAAATACAAATTTATTCTGCAAATGACTATTAAATCACTGTAATCCTTCATAGAATATATACTTTTCTGGAACATGCTCAAATTTATTTACAGTACATTCGCCTAAAGAAATATTAATCATTTGGAATAATCAAACATTGTTAAATATCCTGAAAACACAACACAGCCTACAGTATATGACACCAGAGCAGTCTGATGCCAGCACAGCTTTTGCCATCCAGCACATGCTGGTGTTGGCCGCACAAAAGTATGCCCCTAACGTAGGTTGCCCCGAACTCTTCTCTCTCCAATGCCTTCAATATACATTTTTTCATCCTGTCCTTTCCTTTTCCATTTACATCACTCCCTTGCCTTCTCATACCTCCCAAACTTTTCAGGAATATAATCAGATATTATGAGCATCGTCGTACGCAACGTCGAGAATGTATTTGTTCTCTCTGGTATCTGGACCAAATGATGGGATTTTCAGTGTCCTGCACGGTGTCGACATTGTCTTCCCGATGATCACAAATCATTAGATACACTTGTACATGTAGACCACGTGTTACGTTGCCCTCACTCGACACCTCGCCAGAGATGACATCAGCACTTTCCTTCATACACAACATAATTTGCTGACTGCAGTTGCGCTGCAAGCAAATACCTGTAACCTCAGGTTAATCATCCCTGTGTAAGTTCCATTCAACACAAGTTGCAATAAAGCATTCCTTATTGTTGATGGGTGAAAAGCAAAAAGACTTATTAAACATACTCATGAATTCAATGAATCCATGCAATTTATGAAGTCAGTGACATCAACAACAGTATAAATCTCATTGCTCTGAGAAAACAATGACCGCCTTATAATTTGGTACTTTTATTGAGATACTTACTTCACAAGAAACAGATAAATGACATAGGATTCAAATGAAGCAGTCGGTGCGAACGAAACAGAAACAATTACTTCTACACCTTTTAACTTAGACTCCCTAAACTCCATGAAGCAGATATTACTATTATTACAACAAGCATTACACTATTCATTCTGGAACTGCAATCAGAAGTGAAACATAATTTCCTTGTTAACATGCACACACTTAATAAAATAAATAATAAGTAATATTCTTAACTTGAAACAGATTTAAACTAAATCAAGACTGCAACTGAGAAACATGAAATACTCATAAGTCATGAAGACTTGCTAAATTTTATCTTTTAATTTATTTGCTAAGAGCATATCAAATAATGGAGACAATTTATATATCAGACAAATCTTGATGTTACTTTTACAAAAACTGTCAGCAATTTCAAGCAACCTGATCCTGACACACCTGTCTAGTTAATTTTCATAATGACTATAACAGCTGAGAGTACTTGATTAGTAAGTTAACCTTACTGGAATTAATATTTCACTCCAGATCCTGTTTTGGTTCAACAGAAATGGACACACCAAAAAGAAATGATTATCATATGTCATATGAAACCATACAAACCTTCATAAGGGTACTTTTTAATGCATTAACAAAAGCAGAATAAACCGTGCAGGTAACTGCTGGAATTTCCAAATCCCAATTCGGAACTATACCGCCTAGGCTATAGTAACTTGAAAACCATCAAACTCTTATACTAATTCTCTCCACAAGTCGAGCGGACTTGATAATCTTATTCTTCCGAATACCTTTTGAATGTTCAACAAGCTCGGAAACATTTGAATTCAACGCTGCTTGAACAGCTTAAAATAGTTCCGGAATACCATACCAACATGTAAAATCATCATATTCATGGGCACCTACTTGTGCAGTACAGTATTACTTTTCAGAGGAAGTATCTGTAAACCTTATCACCGAAAAAACATTTTTATTAGTAGCCATTATTTTATTAATATTAATCAATAAAACTATTTGTACCACGGAAAACAAATTCAAGAACTTGACGTATTTATTTTATCCAAAAGTGTACTGTCACATATCCCTTGTTCTTAGGACACACCTCACAATTCCCAGGAAACATATGAATATCTATAAACATGGTCGACTTATAAGGCATATACAATATATTTGTATATACAAGAGAAGCCATATGAATATTCAGCTCGTTAATGTGCAACCACGCAACAACATTTCTCATTAAACTTCTCTATGTAATTTCGATCAATACTACTATCGTATTCATTGATATGCAACCACACAACAACATTTCTTATTAAGCTTCTGTGTATAATAACTTAATCAATACTAGTACTGTACCTATGTCTACGATAAGATTCCTGACTAGGCTACAAGCCTAGCACTGGGACCAAACAGGTCACTTGAATGAAAATGAAAATGAAATTAATAGCTGCAAAAAGGTGTATGCTTTCATACTGGAACACACTAACACAATAAATACAATTATACTTATGTTTCCATATACATTCACTATAAAGGTATATTAACCCTCTGGTGAACCAATGACGCGAAACTGCGTCAATAAATTTTTTGCCGTAAGTGCTCCAATGACAATTTCCGTGTCATCCGTGGGTTATTTTCAGAGGAAATTCACCAAAAAAAAAAGAGTCATCCGAAGAAAACGAGGACTGCGCCATTGCGTGGGCAGATCTTGGACCTACAAGAAAAGGTAAACAGGGAACCGATAGGTATCACGCATGCTCCACAGTCCTCCCCCAACTAAGCACTTCACCTACTTTTTTGACCAAGTTCAGCACAGCTTTTAGCGCTCTCACGTTTTTTGCTTTGTCGTCATATATGTAAAAAAAGTAAATTCTTCACTATTTATCTTATTGAAAACACTTGAAATGTTATTCGAAATACTCAACAATCACTTGCAAACACTTTTATAACAGTAACAAAAGCGAAAGCACTTCACAAACAGGTTCTCGAGTGCTCATATTTACGCTTACATTTTTTTTAATTACTCGGTAATGAATAACGCTAAGAGAAAAGTGAAAATTGCAATGGAAAGCTGAATAAATTTTCTATAAGTAGCCCACATAAAAGCAATAAGTGTTCCCAGAAAAAATTGAGCAATTGAAGCTGAAGGATGGAAATGTTGTTGAAAGAGATTTTGTTGTTTGGTAATATAGCATACCTCCATGTAGTATGGTAATATAGCATACCTCCATGTAGTATCATATGCTTTTTCAATGTCAAAAAAGACAGCTACAGTAATTTGTTTTCGTTCAAAACCTCTAAGTATGCAGTCTTCTAAGTTACAGAGAGAATCTAATGTAGATCTCTTACACTGTGACCCAAACTGAGTGGGAGTCAATATTTTATTTTCTCGAATGTTAGTCGAGCATTTACCATTTTCTCTAACAATTTGTGTAAGCAGCTTGTTAAAGAAATTGGTCTGTAATTATCTACATTACTGGGATCCTTTCCAGGTTTGGGGATAGGAATTATTACAGCTTTACACCATTCATCTGGAAATAAATTTCGAAGCCATAAATGATTATAAAACTCTAATAAGTATGACTTTGCCAAACGTGCTAAGTGGCAGCTCATCTCAAAACAAATATTGTCACCTCCAGGAGCAGATTTATTACTGTTCGAGAGAGCATATTCCAACTCTGACATATTACATTTTCTATTATAATATATATTTTCTATTGTTTCAAAATTTATTACCATTAATTCTATTTTATTTTTCTTTGTGTGGAAGTGTTCATCTAAATTCGTATCACTACTTACATTTGCTAAATTTTCTCCCATTGTATTACTTATTTCTTTTGGATCAAGTGTTCTTTTCCCATCTTTTCATATGGCATTCTACGTGGTTTAACATGGGTACCATTTATTTTCCTGAACTTTTCCCATACTTTTTGCATGAGAGTATTATTAGAGAGATCTGATACGTATTTCCTCTTTTTTACATTTTGCAGGTATTTTATTGTATAGAGCTTTTAATATACCAATTTCTAGTAATAATATAGTCATATTTTGTAAAGTTCCTCCTAATACTGGTAATGTTTTATTTATTTATTTTACTGAACTTTCCACTCAAATTATCTAATCGTCTCCCTATTAAATGTTTTATATTTATTAATTCTTTTAACTTATCGGACCACCATGGAACTTTGTGTTTTGTTGGATGGGGTTTAGACTTTGGTATTGCTTTATCAGCATCATTTTCAATGAAATCAACAAGAAATTTATTAGTTTCATTATGGTATTTTAAATATTCAAATGGTGGGAAATTTCTAGTGTGCATTTCATATCACTCCCATTCTGCTTTGTAAATGTTATAGTGAGGGACATGTTTTGCAGGATTGTTTTGTAATAAGGAAATTAATAATGGAAAATGGTCACTGGTGTGCAAGTCATCAACTGCTCCAATCTAATCTGTCAACTATACTTCTTGTACATAGAGTTAAGTCTACTGAGGAAAATGGTCCATGTGGTTTTGAAAAATATTTGCTAATTTCGTCATCATTTATACAGCACATGTTTGAATCCATGAACTCTTCTATTTTACTACCTGTTCTATTTGCGTTTGTGCAATTACAGTCCCATATTGGGATGTGAGTATTAAAGCCACCTACTATTAATGTAGGTTCCTTGGTATTGTTAAGGAAATCTTCAAGTTTATCAATGTCTTAATTTTTATTAGGTTGGTTGTATAAATTATAAATTATGTGATTATCGTTTTTTTATTCGTATTTTAATACTTGATATTTGCAAGTCAGTAAAATTTACAGGTACTCTCTCATAACATACTTTTCTATGTATATATATAGCAGTACCTAAATTTCCTTCTTCTTCTCTAGATAGATACTAAGGTATACAGTATTTACCTACTGTTGATATTGTTTTGTTGACATGTTGTAAACATAGTAACATTGGTTCATATTCCCTTAGTAATTGTTGTATTTCTCCTAAATGTAACATGGTCTGTAGACCATTTACGTTCCATCATGTAATATAATTATTGAAAGTATAACGTTAGTGTGCTCAAGTGTTATTTTCTTTTTGTGGATCATCAATTTGCATTTTTTCTAAAATCCTATTTACAATCTGTATTTGTTTTTCTTTATAAGACATTATGTGTCCAATACACATACAGCCCTTTTCGTGAGTGTCAAAATAGTAGTTTCTTTATTTCTGTATCTTATAAAATTTCCTGTAGTGTTTCATAAACTGTCCATTGTTATGCTTCTGTTTTTATTGCACAGTTCAATGAAACATTCGTTACATCCACGTGTTTTCATGTGTCGTTTCTTCGTTTGATCTTGCTGCATCTATTATTGGTGATGGAGTAATCTCTTCTCCCATCACATAATCATTCTTGTCAACTTGTTATCTGTTTCCTCTTACTAATTTCTTATCATTTTTGGTTTATGTTCTTTGATGTTCTAATTCATCATAACTATCTTCTAATATTTCTGGGTATCTGTTTTCCAGTGACTTTGAACAAATTTTGTGTACTTTTCTTGCTTCTTTGCTATATCAGTTTCTTCTTGCAAAGTGGTTATTTTTCTTTGAGACTGATCCATGAGAGTTTTGTTACTCTTATTTATTTCTATTTTTGTTTCATTGTTTGATCTAATTACAGTAGAAAACATTCGTTTCCTAGCAGGATCATGCATTCCTCTAACTTTTAATTCTAATTTGGCTTCTTGTATAGGCATTCCTGTCCTTTCCTGAAGTAATTTTAATTGTGTATTGTATATACAGTATAGTACATTCACTCTTTAGATCTTGCATGGTGATTTTGTCCACAGTTACCACATTTCAGTTCCCACACCTCCACTGCATGGTATGTTTGTCAGATCCACAATGTGCACATATAGATTTATTACAGCAATTTTTCTTTGTATGTCATCCATACATACTACAGTTTTGGCAGTGGTGGTTTTGGAACATTTGGTCTCAGTTCTCTGCTCTGGCCCATGGTTTTCATTCTCAAGGGTAATTCATGGCCTTTGAATTTCATCTTTGCTATTCTCAGTGTTTTTCCATTACTCCATCTACAGGCTATGTTGTATATTTTGCAATCTAGTACATTGTTGTACCTTTTTTTAAGGAAATCCAGCAATATATTTTTTCTATTGGTTCTTAATCATTATCAGGGAGTAATATGGTACCCTGTACACTATTCACACTGTCATGTTTTTTTACATGTACCTTTATATTGTCAATATTTTTCATAGTTCAGTAGTTTTCTGATTGATTTTTTTGTTGTCGTTTCTATCAACCACACCTGATCCTTTATGTCTGGATGACATTTCAGTAGTTGAATGTCGAGTAGTTGAATGTCGATTCAACAGGATCTGTTTCTAAGGTCAGGAATCATGACCAACTTCAACTTCCAAAGAGGGAGTCGAAGTGGGTCAAGGTTAGGTCAAGATATTTGGTTCTTTTTGGTTTGCTTTTTATTGGAGCATAGGGCTCCAGTGTAATTACATAAGCATTTATTTCTGATTTTTCCAGAGAGGTTGTCAAGAGGAGGTTCCAGCGGTTGTCAACTGTGCCGAGTCACTACCATCAAAGGGCCAAGGGGTACTTAAATCTTTAACACTACTGAGCATAAAGACTCAAGTAAAGAGAAAAAAAATAAACCTGAAAACCTTATAAAGATATCATCAGCCTTTCATGGGGTTTATTCTTCCAGACACCCCCTGGAATCCGTGGTCCCGTCCTAAAGAATAGTTCCACCCTGATATATCTCAGGTCTGAACATTATTGGGCAGTTGATGGTCCTACCACAGTTCCCACTATTTAGCTTTAGATATAACTCCAATCCCAGTTATATCTTTTCTTATTTATCAGGCCCAAGAAATCTGAGCAAAAGTGGAAAATTCCGTAAAAATTAATTCAAAGGAATACAGAATGGTATATGGAACTCTTGGACTCAAACCTGGGAACAGATTCCTGGGGTTCAAGATCCCCCTCACCATGGCAAGGTGGTCCCAAATCGAGGGAGAATATACTACATGATATCTATAATGTTATCAAGCTTACAAATACCCATAAAACAGTTTGAACCACTACATTACACTCGTTAATTTTTTATTGTACAATTTTTCCTCTCTTGAGGTCAACAAACGCTACAAAGGAACTCAAAAAATGTAAAAACAATTACCTTGTGGAGGCACAAGAGTGGTCTTCATATTCTGTGTTGTTGATTTCAACATTTGCCAAAAATGTTGCCCATTTACTTTTGCTTTTATGACCCACTGCTTTCTCTGTCGTATGGCCTGTTGGAATATAACTACTTGAACATACAATTGTCTCATAAAATCTCATCAATCATAATTAGCTATAATTCGCAGTGTCAAATACCCCAGACACAGCTTCCTAAGTCCGGAAGATGGAAGATGAACAGCTAGCAAATCAATCACTAAACGACAGTATGCCCATGCTAACCCACTAGTAGACAAAGAGAGATGGCCTTCTACTTTAACGGCCCATTGTAAGTTACAACAACCATGACTTCTCCCAAGCTCAGTTGAGTTTGGGAATTGAGGCATCCAATGCTAAAACCGACACTCACCACATTTTTAAAAAGTGGAGAAAACGAGCTTTAAAGTTTGAAAACTTTAAAAGCTCATAACATCTAATGTTGCTTCAATAGGATTTTCAACCATCTTCCTGACCCAAATTCCACACTCACTTTATACCATTGGAAAGAAGGATAGAGCTTTTCAGATGCACAATAATCTGTAAATCGCCAACTTGTGGCGAGTGTGGGTTTTAGCACTGCACACCTCAATTAATATACAGTATTAGTTTATTTTTTATTCCATTTGCTCTTGCTATTTTGCTGATTACTCCTCAGTTGTTGAGTAACTCAGCCTTTCCTCCACCCACCTTTACTTTTAATGTATTCATTAAGCATTAAGAAATTAATACTTCATTTTTATTTCAGGCTATTTTGTTCACCTCTATTTACAATGTAGGGGCAAAGGTGATGGTTTGTTTGTGTATAAATTTTCTTGGTAGGCTTTTTGTGTTCGGTGGGAAAAATTTATGTATTAATGTTGGCCTCTCTGTGTACGACCTGGGTGCCTTCGATTAGCTCTTGCAGGGGTGGCTTCCTATTGTAGGCATCTATATAATGTTGATGAATGGCTCCTTGATTTATGTGAACCAGCGTACTGCTCCAAATAGTCGCTATAGTGTGCCCAATGTAATTTTGGCTGTGAGTTTAACACAATCCCTCTGGACAAGGGACTGTAAACAACGTTTGTGCACATATCCATTCCTCCCAGAGCAGTGCTGTTCTTCATTATTAAGGCTGCTTCAAGGTTTGGTTTACTAAAGATCTGAGGCTTGTTTTTTGGTACGGGGCTTTTGGGGTTACGCCTCTGCTAACTATCCCATGTAGTGTGGCATTCCTCCTTGTGTGCAAACCTATAATGTAGCTGATGATAAATAGTCAGACTCTCCTACTTTTTTGTCATCGTGTTGGGTTGGTAAAATTCATTTTCTTTTTTACTGCAGCTTCAATAATTTGATCTGCATACTCATTATTTGTTAGCAATTAATGAATTTGGTCAAGTTTGGTGTGTATGTCTCTCCATGATAAGTAGTGTGTAAATGCTGTTTTTACACATGCACTTACTCAAGATTTTTTATATGCATCTGGGCGTTCTTCTCATGCATTCAAGCATCAGCCAGGATTTGTTGCTTTCGTGTGTACAGCACTTTTAGACTGTCCTTCTTGCTGTTTTACTAGGACATCAAGAAACGGTAAGGTGTTCTGTTGGCTGTGCTGTGTGAAATTGAGCACCAAGTTTCTTTTCAGGGCATCTGCTAATTTTCTGGCATCGTTTGGTTCCTTTATTGTGAAAAATACATCGTCCATGTACCACCCATAGACATAAAGTTTTTGACGTTCTTGGAAGCTCCTTTCTTAAATGGTGGCCATGCACATATTTGTAGGACAGAAGATGATGTGCACGAACATAGTTCACAGATCTCACAGTCAAACTACATCAGATACACTACAACAACCCTTTGAAGATATATGATGGGCTAACAAGGTGGCAGAAATTGTGAGCGAGCAGCTAAAGTACAGCACTATCCTGTACACACACTTTTGTCCCCTTATGTTACTGGCAAAAGGTTGAAAATCGATGGTTTTTCTTTATAAGCGTTTTTTCATAGTTGGCAAACTTTAAATGCGTTTTTATCACTTTTTAAAAACGGGCTTGGCACCTTATTACACTGCGCCTCATATGATGGGCTCACAGAAATTAAGGAGCCATTCATCAACATTATATAGATGCTCTCAATAGGACGCCATCCCTTCGGGAGCTCCAACCCTAATTATCCAACAGGAGTCAGATCATATATTGCCTTTCAGTAGGAAGAGGAATAGACACTACGCACATAACCTAACCGCCAGACACAGGGAGCCCCCAACCACTGGGCACAGCTCCCGTCAGGGAACACAAGAGCCCAAGTGAAGGCCAAGTAACATCCATACTCAAGTCCCTGAGGCCCTGAATAAAAGTGTCTTTAATGCATTCAACTTAAATGTCATAGAGCAGTTATTGAAAAAGTTACGACCCAAACCAGTATACATCTTTTTTCCATATTTACCTGTGAGAAATCTCCCATTACGTGAAATATTTATATCTTGGTGGAAAGGTAAATGATTATCTGATTCTACTTCCATATAAAACTTGACATTCCAATAAAATATGTTGAAACTCTAAAAATATATCAGCATGGGATTTTTCTTTAAACAATAAAAATGTCATCAGCATATCATCTGTAAACAATGGGCCGAAATAACTCTGGGCATTGTCTAAGAAATAGTTCTTCAAGGTGGCACATAAATATATTTGCAAATGTGTGACTCAGTGGTAACCCCATTGCCATACCATCAGCCTGTTTATACAAATTTTTGTTAAAAATTTTATTTTACTTTTGCCATAACGACTGTTGTGTCATGTAACTAAATTTCTTATAAATATTAGCTATTTTAGCCAGTTTTTTAATAGTATAAAAATTCATTTTATTGTGGCCCTGATGACGGGAAGGGAATTCCCAAAATGTTGGTGTAAATAAAAAAGATGTCATTTCTGGTCTTATTGCTTTCCTGTTTATTATTCAACTTAAGCTCGCCAAGAGGAAATCTTTCAAATTATACATCCATATATACAGTACATACATAATATATACATACACACAAATATATATATATATATATATATATATATATATATATATATATATATATATATATATATATATATAGCACTATATATAATATATATATATATATGTGTATAAATATAAAAAGGAGGCATATGGAGGTATATATATATATATATATATATATATATATATATATATAATATAATATATATATATATATATATATATATATATATATATATTTTCATATATATATATATACTAAATATAACATATATAATATATTTGCATATATATATATATATATATATATATTTTTATATATATATATATATATATATATATATATATATATATATATATATATATATATATATATATATATATATATATATATATATATATATATATATAAATAAAGATAAAATCACAGGAAACGGAAACACTGGAGTGCTGCGAGGCCTTTCAACACTAGTCCTTTACTTAGCAGACTGAAGAAATATAAAAGTGTTTACAAAGAAAACTCATATAAATGACAGATGGGGATTATAAAGGAAACATATGCCCTGGAATCCAACACAATTGAAGAATTAGTAGAACTGCCAAAACAGGATTAAATATTTAAGAGGTTTTTACAAAGGATTAGGATCAACCGTTCAAGAGCAGGGACAGGACAATTAAAAGATTATACAGGTTCATGACTGACCACCTAAAATTTTTTTTTTTTTTTTTTTAGTACAACACAATAATTCTCTCTTTTTTGTAAACAATAATAACTTTTTGCAAGATGAACATTTTTACAAATAAAAAATTTATATTAAACATACAGATATATATAGAAAATATATATCAAGTAGCTACCTTGTAATTAAGTCAGTGATTTTATCTTTTAGGTCATTCTTGAA